>NW_020897714.1:3555830-3618290 GCF_003984885.1 Neopelma chrysocephalum | reverse complement strand
TACACCCATCCAGGGATGAATTGGTCCCAGCCGTTCTAACCAGGACAGTAGGAAAAAAATTTCCTTGCAAAAATTAATTTTTAATTGTTCACTGGTTTTGGATTTGGGCCAACATATTTTTGAGTTTTTATGTTTTCAAAGCACCAAGACATTTTAGGAAAGGAGGCACAGGGCAAGATCAAATCTGAGATTTAAATGTTTATTTCTAAACGTAAATCCTTCCCTAAGAATATAGAAAGTCACAGTATCAAGTGCTTTCAAGCATAACCTGCCTTTTTCCTTTGTTTTCTTAAAACAATTGCAACCTTCTTTAAAAAAAAAAAATAGTAGTAGACTGTGACTAGCAGTAGATTCAGATACAGTGAAAAATTCTGTCACAGTCTGAAGGTAGAAGGCAGGAAATGAAGTTGTTTAACCATGATAGGACAGCCAAGTTGGAGAGTCAAAGTATGTTCCTGTCAAGCCTTATCAATTTTAACTGGCATGTCAGAATCACAGAATCACAGAATCAATCACAGAATGAGTAAGGTTGGAAGGGACCACAGTGGGTCATCTGGCCCAGCCCATCTGCTCGAGTAGGGTCATCCTAGAGTACATTAAACAGGATTGCATCCAGACCTTGAATGTGAAAGAGACTCCACAACATCTCTGACCACTCAGTTGAAGTGCACAGTCACCTGCACAGTAAAGTTCTTCCTCATGTTCAGGTGGAACTTCCTATACATAGCTTTCTGCCCTTTGCCTCTTGTCCTATTCCTTGGCATCACCTGTCTGGCTCCATCCTTTTGACACCCTCCTTTCAGATATTACAGCCCACTGTCAGTCATCTCTTCTCAAGGCTGAACAGGCCCAGCTCCCTCAGTCTCTCTTCTTAAGAGAGATGCTTGTCCTCTAATCATCTTTGCAGCCCTCTGCTGGACACGCTCCAGGAGCTCCTTGTCCTGAGGAGTGCAGGACTGGACGCAGTACTCCAGATGTGGCCTCATTTGGGCTGAGTAGAGGGGCAGGATCACCTCCTTAGACTTGCTGGCAATGGTCTTCCTAATGCATCCCAGGATACCATTGACCTTCTTGGCCACAAGGACACACTGCTGGCTCATGGACAGCTTGTTGTCCACCAGGACCCTGAGGTCCTTCTCCACAGAGTTCCTTTCCAGCAGGTCAGCCTGCAGCCTGTACTGGTGCATGGGGTTATTCTTCCCCAAGGGCAGGACCCTGCATTTACCTTTGTTGATTTTCACAAGGTTCTTCTCTGCCCATCTCTCCAACCTGTTGAGGTCCTTCTGAAGGGTTACAAAACCCTCTGGGGTATCAGCCACTCCTACCAGCTTTGTGTCACCAGCAAACTTGCTGAGGAGGCTTCTGCCCCTTCATCCAAGTCATCGATGGATAAGTTAAACAATACTGAGCCCACTACTGAATCTTAAGGGACATCACTAGTGACAAACCTCCAATTAGACCCTGTGCCACTGATTACAACCCTCTGGGATCTGCCATTCAACCAATTCTCAATCCACCTCACTGTCCACTCATCCAGTCCCCACTTCCTGAGTTTGACTATGAGGATGTTGTGAGAGACAGTGTTGAAAGCTTTGCTGAAGTCAAAGTAGACAATATCCACTGCTGACCTGTCATCTATCCATGTAGTTGTTTCATCATAGAAGGCAATCAGGCTAGTCAAGCATGACTTTCATTTAGTGAATCCATGCTGACCACTCCTGATCACCCTCTTGTCCTCCATGTGGATAGAGATGGCCTTCGGAATGAGGCACTCCATCACCTTTCTAGGGACTGAGGTGAGACTGACTGGCTGCTTGTTCCCTGGGTTCTCCTTCTTGCCCTTTTTGAAGGCTGGGGTGTCATTTGCTTTCTTCCAGTCCTCAATCATCTGTCCTATAGCCACAACCTTACAAAGATGATCATAAGTCACCTTGCTATGGTGTCCACCAGCTCTCTCAGCACTTTTGGATGCATGTTGTCAGGGCTCATGGACTCCTGGATGTCAAGTTTGACCAGGTGTTCTCTAACCCAACCTTCCTTGAGCAAGTGAAAGTCTTCCTTCCAACATTCCTTTACCTTGGTCTCTTGGGTCAGAGGTTCCTGAGGGCTGGTCTTGTCAGTGAAGACGGATGCAAAGAAGGCATTCAGTAACTCTGACTTCTCTGCATCCTCTGCTACGAGCCAGCAGCCCCCGCCCTCCCACCTCTGTTTACTAATGGGCCCATATTATCTATAGCTTCCCTTTGTTACTGATATATTTGAAAAAGATCTTCTTGTTGTCCTTGACATCCTTGGCCAGATTTAATTCCAGATGGGCCTTGGCCTCCTTTACCTCATTTCTACATACTCTGTTCATTCCAAGTGTCCTGACCCTGCTTCTGTCTCCTGTGTATTTTCTGCTTATGCTTGAGTAATGACAGGAGGTCTTTATTCATCCATGTAGGTCTCTTGACCCCTTTGCCTGATTTCTTGCTCATCGGGATGCAAGGAAGGAATAATGTTCAGTGTCATGCTAGATGGATTATATATAAGCATGGATACCATCGGGATCTCCATCAGTTGTAGCTGACCTGAGCTGACATAACCATTATATGAAGATATACCACCTCTGTCCCGGCCCCTTCTATGTACTGGTGCCAAGAGTTACAGCCTTGTGGTAAAGTGAATTGGGGCTTGATCCTGGCAAAATTAACCCAGAGTGGAAAAATGTTTACTTTTTAGCTTAGGTCAAATCCACGATCATTTTGCATCCTGCAAGAGTCAAGGCAGAATTACCATTTTCGCTGGGAGAGATACGAAGTTAACCTGGAACTGCAGCTTAAGTAGCATAAGGTTTTATCAGTTATCAAAGCCTTGAATTGAAATGTCAAGTGAAAGTATCTGTACATAGTCGCTGTACAATGTCTTAATATTACAATCTTATGAGGGATCTCATGTTTTCCTCAGGACAAAAAATAACAGATTGATGTCCATTTTAAAGAGTATAAATTGTTTGTCATTTCTCAAACAGTTTTTAATTGGCATATGAGATACTCAAATCCTATTACATAGCTAATTCCCCAGATTTCTGTGGTTTTGGGGTACACTGAGACAGTGTGACTAGCATGAAAAGTAATCTTCGTAGAAGCTTCTGAGCACTGGACGTGCTCTGACCAGGTAAAATTAGATGAACTGTTGCAACTCCACAGCCAAGAAACATTATTGATCTGTTCACAGTTGCACAGCATAGATAACTTGATTAATCCCGAGCCATATTTAAATTATTCTAGGATATAAAATTTTTCCCAATAGATTAGTAACATTTTTAATGACAATTTCTTACCATTAGCACCAGGTTTTCTTTCATGTAGAACTCAACATTTGATTCAGTATAAATCCAATTGTTCACCAACGAGCTAAATATACTATAGTAATTAATTAGAGAAAAATTCAGCTTCTAATTAATAAATCAACTTCATAACTTATAGGTAGAATATGCTAATCCATCCTCACCAGTGGATGAAATGTAATACAGGTTTTATCCAGCATTTCTTAATAATTATGTGCCATTCTAAAACAAGAAAGGTATTTAAAAAGAAGTAAGAATTTTTTAACATGCTGCCAGTATCTACAATAAAGAATCTCCTTAGTGATTTCTGAAACACAGCATGAAATGGGGAATAAAGGTTGTTTAAGCAATCACATAATTTGAACAAAGTTTAACAAGGTTTACAATATAAAGCAGCTTTAGTAGAAACGACCTTTTTTCAAAGTTGTTCTGTCTACTTTATAAATTTGTATTTCATTAATTTGAAGGTGGTAAAAATATTTGATATCTCTTTTGCCCATAGAAGGCACCTCTTTCTGAGTTGTCTTAATTTTGAAAGGTTTTACAATACTATATAATCTCTATACATTATTCTCTCCACCAGCCTTGTTACTGAGCAGTATTCCAGAAGAGAATTTGCCACCTTCTACATAAAACACCATGGGAATTGACAAACTAATGAAAAGGACCTATTGACTAAAGCACACACTGTTGCTTTTTTCTTTCAAGTTATGAACAGAGTACTTAGAAAAGGGAGAAGGCATATAATTGATTTAGAAGCCTACACAGCAGCATTTGACTCTTCTTGGAGGTAGAATGTAATCTAAAACTCAGTTATGCTTCCCCTACAAGACATTTTACTTTAAACAGTCACTTCACAAAAACCCAAAATTAAACCTGAAGCAAGAATCTTGAATCCAGGTTTTTATTCTTTCAAAGCACTAAGCTAAGCAACAAACTACAGAGTATGTCTTCCTTTTGGCTTCATTTTCCTAGCTCCACAAGTCTTGGATTAACTACTGAGGATGAATGACAAGGAAATGAAGACTATGATCTAATGTATCCTTCGGTCATGATTACCTACTCTTTAATTTGGTAATCAATATGCTTCAGGGAGAAGTGAGACTTAGGCCTTTAAGTCAAGGAAAGGTGCTCATCCCTGGTCTCCAAGCTACTAAACAAATGCTCATTCTCTTATACAACTAGGTAAAGGTTGCTAATATTTAGCTACTACCACATTAAAAATAATCTGCCTATACAACATCCTGGAAAAAAAAATCAGCCACTGATGCATATAGGTGGTAAAACCTTCAGCTGTCAGATGGCGTTTGGATTGCTTGTTACAGTTTGTCCTTGACATGCATTTAAGGGGACAATGACTGTGGACCATGTTTTTGAACAGATTATTTTGTCATTAAGCTTTAAAAACTGTAGAGATTACTCCAACATCATAAGCCTGTTATTTTCTACACAGTTTTAAAAACAGTCAGGAGAGCACTGGCCTAAGAAAAGCAACAAAAATTCAACCTTTTTAAAACAGATTTCTTTTATGTCAGATTTGATTTGATTGAAAGTCAAATACTTTCTTGAAGAATAAGAGATTTTTATTTTTTTTTTAAAAAAGGTGAAAACCAGACTGTGATCATACTTTCAAATATGTGCTATTCATTCTAACTGTCTATAGTTCACAGGAGTGAAAAAAAGGGAGAAATATTTTGGTCACATGTGCCAAATACATATTTACTAGTTTACTTGATAGACCTTGCAGAGTCCAATAGGGAAATTAAATTCACTCTCATGGGCTGAACAGTAGCTAACAAAGAACATAGGTAATAAAGACTGTGGGAAATAACCCTTGTGTTCTTCTCTAGAAAATGTTTAAATATCAAGACAATTCCATTTTAAAATGATTTTGAGTAGAATGCAGGAAAATGGTGTAGAAGATATTACCTTAATTCTAATTTTCCTAGTCCCAGAGTGCTAAGGATAGATGGAGGTGGAGAAAGAATGGATAAGAGTCTGCCTTACTCTTGATGTCTCTGCGCTCCCGTCCCAAGTATATTCCAGGTGGCAAGACAGGAGAGAAAGTTCAGTAACCAACAACCTGAAAGGATCAAACTTTTGGCAAGAGGCCAAATAGAGAACAGAGGGAACATATGCTGGACAGATTGCTTTTTTAGTTGTTTTCTCTGTGACCACAGCTTTTTTAGGGTATCATCTGGCAAACAAATTTGCAACCTATTAGTTAGCACAAGACTTAATTTGAAGGAAATATCAAGTGAAGTTTCAACTAAGTATGCTCTCTTTTCCTCCCCTCAGAAAATATTATTTCTAACTATTAATATCCAGGTATGAGGTGGTCTGAGCCAAGTGTCTTCATCAACTTATTTTACCATTGTATTTCCCAAAGTAGATTAGATTGTGAATAGGAGTATCTGCTCTGGGGACAGGTGTGAGTATATGTTTTGGCTACAGTAAAGCATTGCAGACTTTTAAACCTGGCATATGAGTGATTCCCACCAATAACTATTGAATATGCATAATTTTCTAATACTATTACATGGTTCAGACTATGAATATGACATGAAGAAAAAAACCTGAAATATAACCAATAATTCAGAACCAGGGTTTACACAGAAACAAATAAAACCAAAGTAGCTGAAGGTGGTTCCCAGTGATGTCCATATAGTTTGATTTAGATCTTTTGTGTTTTGCATTTCCTGAATGCAAGGTATGATGACTTACTGCTGTATTTAAGTGCCAAGAAAGTACATGTGCTTTGTCTGAATTTTCATGTGCCAGGCAAAAAAGAATTGCACTTCATGACAGCAAAACATGGAAGCAAAACAATTGCTTTCTAAGGTGTTCTGGCATTGCTTTTTGCTACTTTTTGTATTGTATTATAATATTTTCAGTTGGATGGACTATGTAAGCACAGAAATCTACAATTGAGGTTAACCTTCACAGAAAAAGGTGTTACGTCCTACCAGAAAATCAGTTTTACCTTCTCTGCATAGAGAACTAAGTATATGTTGGAACAACTAACCATGTTGGAAACCTCTCTTCAAAGGCATTTACAGACATCAATACAATAAACTTACGTGAAATAGCTCTTTAATATTAAAAGTAACCATATGAAAGGCAATGACAGCTTTCTTTCTTTGATTGAAAGGGATGCACAAAGTAATTTTTAAATGTTGAAATAAACATTATTAAAAATTATTTTGCTCTGAAAAATGAGCAAAGAATCAGCAAAACTATGTAAGTGCAGTACTTAGTGTCAGCAACAGAGTTTAAAAAGCATTTAGCTTCCCAGTTATGTTATTTACTCCATCTGGAAGTATCTAGTGCCGCAGGTGAAACACTGTCCAGAAACTTGAAATTACTTATTAGCCAGATGAACAATTGGTTTTCCAAATCATCAGTGCCTCAAATAACCAAACATTGTACAAACTATCACTGAAGGTCACAATATTCAAAATATTTTCCAGTCATGCCAAGACAAAATAAAGGTCCACTGATTCTCTTCTATTTAAGATGACTGACCAATGGCTGGGACTGAAAACCTATTTTCATTTAATGCATGAAAATGAGAAAATTCCAACTGCAGGAATGTTCCACTGAATGTACAGGTATGAAGAAATTCTCACATACCTGTTACTTCTCAGATTAATATTAGCTGACATGCCAGATGAAAGTAAACCCTCAGAGAGAAGCAAAACTCTATCATCTTAATTGCTGATGGACTACCTCTATTTTTCCAGCCTGTGTTGCAAAAGATATTTATTCCTATGTGCTAAGTGATAGTGAATTTAGAGGATTCTTGGCCCCATTGCTTAATTTTCTTTGACAGCCTGACAAAAAAACAACAAAAATATTTTTTAGGAAATCAATCTCTGTATTTTATACTGTTTTGAATGCAGATCCAATAATTATTAGAGGGGAGTGTTCTGTACCTTTTGTTCTATTCCAGGAAAAAAGGTCTCTAGACTTTCCAAATGGTGACCTGTCTTCAGAGTTTGATTATATTTTCATCTGCACTCCCTTACTCACAGCCCTTTAGAAACATTTTTCTTTTAACTCTGGTAGCAAACTTCTGTTCAACACCATTTTCCATGCACATGCAGTTTTTAGAATAACTTTAATTATACAAGAAATATTTCTGAGAGAAGGGTATTAGTCTCCAAATATGTCTCCATATTTTCACCACAGGGTTCAGCCTTACCAATGCTACAGTAGAGCTACTGTTTAAAACAATGTTCCCATCAGCATTTGTATCAGAACATTGAAAATATAGACAGCCATACACTCAGAAAAATGGACTTTGGAAACATCTGGATTCCAGATTAGACCCTCCAACTTTCCCTTACCAACTGAGCTGTACAGTGTGCAAGCCTGATGCATGATGATATTAACACAATGTCATATTAAGTAGAATATATTGCTGTAACAGGCACAGCAAATACTCCTGGAAATCACAGAATCGTTTAGATTGGAAAAGACCCTGAATATCCAGTCTAACCATTAACTGTCATGTGTTGACAGATTCCAATTGCAGTCCTTGGTTACTACCCAAGACCAATGACTGTGGAATACTGCCTGGAGTTACCCATAGCCATCATTCAGATGGATGGGCAGACAAGTCTGTCTGGCTTGGAGCAGCAGTCCTGCAATGTGTGTGGAAATTGCTCCTTCCAGTGAGTAGCCCTTATTCTGAACAATAGGATCAGTTAACCTGAACCACTCCTGGCACTTATATGTTGCTCTCACTCATGCTGGCAAGTTATCTAGACACTAGCTGGGTGATGAACATTTTGGGATGCCACAGCTGGGTGAAAGTTTTGAATTACACTGAGTAATGTAATAAAAATTTGCAAACATTTAGTATTAGCCTGGATTTTTAGAAATGTTTCGTCTCAGGATCTGCTTGCTCATAAGTCTTCCCAGTATTTTATCACTCACTCTCCTTTTATTCTTGATAATTTTTGAATTAATCTCTGCTTTGGACTCACCCTGCACACAAGTATTTCAGGAAAAACTGATGCTGAAGCTCGCAAAATACACTGCTGCTTTTCTCTCCTAGAACCAGAGATCCAGAAAAGGGAAGATTCACCTAAAGTGAAGGAAAGCTTTTCCTTTTTTTTTTCCTTGTTTTTCCAAAGACCAGAATTCCTCAAGACAAAGTGTCTTCAAGAATATCTTTACTCATACAAGCCAGAGGGTTACTCAGTGTAATCTGTTCTAACATGGGCCTGTCAACAACTAAATTGATGGAAGAACTAGTCATATATTGGTTTGGTTTTCAACAGGTCATGTGCAAGCATAATATATTGATGTCATGTGCATATTGTTATTTCATTGCATAGCTAGTGAACAGTTAATAGTTTTATTGTTGAATACATAGATAATTATAATAGTTTATCGCTTTCTCCCCAATTATCTTTCATTCTAAATATTTTCTCAACGTTTGTGTAACTAATTCTCTACCCTCTCATTGTATGAGAACTAATGAGTGAGATTTAAATATTTAAATCTACATGTCTATAATAAGAATACTTAGATGGGAATAAGTCACTTGAGTTTCCTTTTACAGTTAGTAGAAAGCTCATCACTGAGGTTAAGAGAGAAGTACATTTGGGCCTACAGTAAGCAGGCATCCAAATTAAATCAGATGAGTCATTGCCTAAAATTGCCCATAAATGGAGCATAAGTTGACTCCCTTGGCAGTTGAGACCTATGCTGTAAGCATCTAAATTTGACTCTGTAATTTTTGTTTTATGCTGTCTTTTCATTTATGGAATAGATCCTGAATTTGTCTAAAAAGAATTTTTTATGCACTGACTGTTTTGTAAGCCGTATCACTGCACACTAAGTGGGTATCGACACTGACAGAGTTTAAAGTTAAAGAGTAAGGAAGAGAAGACAAATTCTAGTGCTGTTGGAGAATATAGTATTGAATGCTGTTACTCCCGAAAGACTTTTTCGTGTAGGTAGGTGGTGTAGAAAGAGATCAAGAGCAGAAAATCTTGAGATGAAAAGAATGTACGTTCATCTGATCTATCAAACCAAGAAGTCTAGTATACAATGACAGTCTACAGAGACAGTCAGGTAGAAGTCTAGAAAATGTGATCAAAATTATTGTAAGGAACTTAGGCTGGTGATTGAAAAGTTTTCAACTATCACAACAGAAAGTATAAAAACATTCAAACAAGAGTAAGGGAGGGCAGAAAAATAACAATTTTTAACGATGACTGAGTACAAGACATTAGTGAGTAGAATACATGATACTAGTGGTACCAAGCCACCAGACTCAACGATCCAGGACTTTCTTTATGCTTTGAGCTTCTAAAACACCTGAGAATCCTGAGCCTGACTCCTTTCTCCTCTTTCTTCCCTGCCTCCACCTTCCCAGAGCTTCCATCCTAACTAATGATTCATTTAGAAAGACTTGAGGGTTTATCCAAACCAAGCTACTTACTAGTTGTAGCACACAAAGTATTTCCACAGGCAGAATGACAAAGCTGCTCAAGAAGAAGCAATTTCTTTAAAACAGAACTTTGATTTGTATTTATTTTCGTAACACTAACAAGATAAAATGCAAAAATAAAGCATTTAGGTGTTTCTCTTTCTTTAATGAGGAACCTTAGTTAAGTGATTTTTTTTGTGTGTGTTTCAAGCCAGGAGGAATTGATGAATACTAAATCATTAAAAAAAGTATGATACCTCAGTGTTTGCAATTTTTGTGGCAATAACCTGAATTTGCTGACCTGTCATTAATAAAATAAAATAAAACAAAATAAAATAAAATAAAACAAAATAAAATAAAAAGCCAATCAAACCAGAACACCCACCTCTCATATTTATTTCCTAAGATAAACCTTTTCATTAATCACTGAAGCTAACAGTTAGACATAATTGACTATGCTGATTAATGAAATAGTTTATTTAAGGAAATAGATATGAAAGACTTCATAATCAACATACTTTGAATCTAGGAAAAAGGCAGATAAAATCAGGATAGAGAAGGACTAGGTAAAACATACCGTTGATTTTTCTGCATTATTTCTGTAGTCAACCCTTTTTGTTTGTTTGGATGTTTCACTAGTATTCTTCAGAAAAAGTGAAAACGGCAGAATATATCGGTATCAAATTATTATATTCTGTTGTGACTGTTGAATTAGAGAGATAGGAAATTTTCGCAAGACTAGTTTTTACTTTCACCACTCTTTGCAAAAAAGAAGCATGTTTAGTGTTTTCAGAATATATAGGCCTTTCAAAAGACCATCCCATTATTCAGCATTTCTGTAGTTTTAGGTCAGGGAATTAAAAAAAGAAGAAAGAAAAGGAAACAGAATTCTCCCCTTCATTGTAGAGAGAGTCTCCCTGGATGTCCCACAGAAGCAAAACATATTAGATCCTGAGATTAGCTCAGTTGGTTAGAGCATGGTGCTAATTATGCCAAGGTTGCAGGTTCAATCCCAGAATGGGCTATTTGCTTAAGAGTTGGACTTAATGATCCTTGTGGGTCCCTTCCAACTCAGAATATTCTGTGATTCAAGACTGAGAATAATGAGAAAGCAGAATTTGTGAATGCAAACAAGGCTTAAAATAGGAAAACCATAAAAGAAAATTATATTTTTCATTTAACAAAATTGCCTATATTGAATTGAATTTCGTGAGGCCTCATAGTAATGTGCTACCATGAGAGAGTTGTTCAGTTTGGAAACATAAGCAACAAAATCAAATGTTCGATGACTGAGGACATTTTCTAGAAATTACTTTTAAGCCAAAGGAAGTGAAAGAGAATCATGTGCTATATACATAAAAAGGATTTCTGAAATTGTTCTGGGGTAGTTTGTACAATTTCATTGTTCTACATGCAGCTTTGAACATAGTAGTTATATGGAATCCTTATCTAGGACAGCAATTGAAACACCTCTCCTCATCACATAATTATATCTCTGGAGACAATTATGAATTCCATACTTACATTTTAAACCTTGAATATAATCTCCTGTGTCTAGGTCTGCATAAAGTTCAAGCTGAAGTTATTTATCCTTGGAAGTGAGTAGCAAGAGTGATATTGCCTGAAAAAATGTACATAATATCTAAAACAAAGTGAGCAAGGAAAAAGAGTGATACAAAATGCAAAATTACTCTTCTATCTCCTCATAATTTTGTAATTTAAGCAAAAAAAAACCCTAGAGACTTAAGTAGATATGATATTCTGCTTCTTTTATACAAAGTTGACTAATGTGAGAAAAATCACTAAAGGGATTGAATGTATCAGAGGACTTATGTTTTATTGATTTTGATTCGCTATATATAATCCACTGCAGTTTGAAATGGCAACTTGGACTTCTAAAGTGCAGAGGTCAGAGTATATAAGAACTGTATCCTAGCACAGAAACATCTTCCACAATGACTCCTAATAAAGACAATGTTCTATAGTTTATTTATGTAACTTAATATTGACCATAGAGATTATTTGGTGCACGAGTTGGATAGATTTTGCTTCAAATTTTTGCTAAAGTTTGAAAATAGAAGGCAGATAAAAAATCTGAAAAGCTGCTGTTGTTAATTTCACAAAACAAGATAAAAGGACTGGTGGGTTAGGGAGGACTTTAGAGGTAAAAGTGAAAAACAGAAATTAGTCAGAATAGAACTGTCAGATCTGATGATGAAACCATAATAACTTTCTCTGAGACCAGAGCATGCTCCTCATCTTGGCAGCTTCCTTTGCCACACCAACCACTTGGTTCAGCAAGCTGCATAATACTTTCTCACCTTGTTCCCTCTGGCTTGTCCCAAACCACTGCAGTAAGCACTGCTCCCTGGACGAACATTTCCATAGTGAACTATTCGCTCTGAGTAGCTGGAAAAGAGAGCACGAAGAAGATGTAGAAAAAGGGTTGAGGTTATGGCTGGCTAGAATTGAAGTGAGACTCAAAGGTTATTCGCTTAAATAGCAAAAATTAGTGTATATTTTAACAACAAATAGTACCTCCTTATTACACTCTGTTTAAAAGAGTTAACAAAATGCTATACATCTGTTGCACTTTTTCTTGCATGAATATCCATCCCATATTTGGAATAAATCACACAATCTATGTAATTTTTTCATATAATCATGAATTGTTTAGGTTGGAAAACACTCTGAAGATCATGGAGTCCAACTGTTACCTTAGTACTGCCACATCCACCACTAAGCCATGTCCCTATGTGTCTACATGTGTCTACATGTGTTCTAGAGTCCTCCCTGCGCTTCCGGGGTGGGCGACGGGACCCGGGGTAGGCGGCGGGACCCGGGGTAAGTGGTGGGACCCCCTTCTCTCTGGCCACATGGGGTGGGACCGGGCTTTGCCGCCAGTCCTCCCTGCGCCACGCACGCTCCGCGCGCACGGTTTTGTCCCCACGCACAGCCGCAGCACGAGGGGGGAGAGAGATGGGCAGCCTTGCCGGCAGTTGCTGCACGCCCGTGGAGGAGGAGGGGGCAACTTCAGAGCACACAGAGGTTTGTCGTTCCAGGTTTGAGGGGGGAAGGGGGAGGGGGGATATAGGGAAAGGGAGGGGGGGAATAGAGGGGAGGGACATCAAGCAGACCATGAGGATCCTCGGACTGACAGGAAAGCGTGCAGGACAATCCTGTATGAAGTGTCACAGGTAAGCAGTGTGCCTGAAGATATGTGGTAACACAGTGGGGGAAGGGTATGGTCAGGGTGGGTAGTGGGGTCCCTTTAGAGTGATGGGGTTCCCAGCCAGGCTGGATGGGTATGGGGGCCAGTACGGTTGGTCGGTTGGTTTGTTTGTTTGTTTGTCCTTTTGTTTCTGGTTCACCTGCGGCTACTGGCCAGGTTCGGCATGTTCTGGATATACTTGCTTTGCTCTGTCACGTCCTGTAAGGGTGGGTTGACAAAGGGCTGTATCTCCTTATGATTATATATAAATAGGTGATAGTAAAGTAGGACACGAAAGACTTGCCCAAATAGCTCTAACAGGTACATAGCCTGTGTGCCCCTATGTGGTTGCAAGCTATGCTGGCAATGGTACATGCCTTCGGTAGGGTTGCCCACACCAGACAGGTCAAAACCATAGGACCAGTTACATTACATTCTTGGGCAGGATGAGCTCATTAGCCTTCTGGCAGTCATCCTAGGAGAAGAACAACTCTAATCCCAAACCCGGGCAGATGGAGCTCGCTTAGCCCCGTAAGGCCATCCATCTAAGAGAAGGTCACTCTAAACAAACCTACGTCCTGAGGACCTCACTGCCACCGTCCAAGCTTACTCGGCCCTGGCAGATGAACCTTAGGATTAAAGGGTGGGTTCAGTTCCGCGCATACTGCATCTCACCTAAAAACCACATTGCGCAGGCTTGAAGGCTTTACCCACATGCAAAAAGTCCTGCAGCGACGGGCGAGGGTCGAAACGGTAGGTGAAAGGTGCACTGGGAGCCGCAGACTCAACCCTGCATGCAGGCGGTTCAGGATATTGGTCATTTGAGACTGACGGAGATGAGAGTCTCTTGGGGCAGTACCCTGAACGACCAAGCAGCCTTTTCAAGGACAGCACTGCTTGCTCCACTCAGAGAGGGGCCTAGAAAAGGTGGCCTAAACAAAGCTCATCTCCACCTTCACCCGGTTGGTTAACCGCAGACCAACGGGCATCTTCTTCCAATGCGGTCGCACAAAGAGCAAAAGACAAAGGCATGCACCTGCCTCCAAAGGTGTACCTAAATTAACTCTAGCATGTTGGAACATCAGAACCATGCTCGACTCTGCAAATAGCGGACGTCCTGAGTGACGTTCTGCCCTAATTGCCCTCAAACTGGCTCGTCTCAGCATCGACATTGCTGCTCTCAGCGAAGTTCACCTTCATGAGGAAGGCAGCCTCAGAGAACATGGTGTCGGTTACACACTCTTTTGGTCAGGTAAGTCCAGAACCGAAAAACATCTCTCAGGTGTCGGCTTCATGGTCAAAAACTCTATTGTCCCTAAACTTGAAAATCTGCCGACAGGCCATTCTGACCACATTATCTCCCTACGCCTTCCACTAAACAACAAGCATCACGTTGTCATCTTTAGTATATGTGCCCCAACTCTCCAAGCTGACCCTGCTGAAAAAGATAAATTTTACATTGACCTGCGCCGCCTTACTCAAAAGGTGCCCGCAGGTGATAAGATCATTATCCTTGGTGATTTCAACCCCAGAGTAGGCAAGAATTTTGAAGCATGGAAAGGAATATTAGGCAAGCATGGTGTTGGAAACTGCAACAATAATGGTCAACTTCTGCTAGAATTCTGTGCGGAGCAACAGTTTACCATCACCAATACTATCTTTCAGCAGAAAAATAGTCTGAAGACAACCTGGATGCACCCCAGGTCTAAGCATTGGCACCTCATTGATTATGTCTTGGTGCAACGGAGAGATGTCCGCGATGTCCTCCATACCCGCGTGATGCCCAGTGCAGAATGCCAAACAGACCATCGGCTTGTGCACTGTAAACTCAACTTCAATCTCAAATTCAAACCCAAAAGGGGCAGTATCCCAAGGAGAAGACTTCAAGTTAACGATCTCCAATCAGCCACAGTAAGAGAAAGATTCCAGGCAAACCTTCAAACTAGGCTCGAAAACCATTCCACAGATTCTGCAGATTCCACTCCTGAAGCAATTTGGCATCATATTAAAAGCTGCATCCTGCAATCCTCTGAAGAATCCTTAGGGTTCTCCCTCAAGAGGAACAAGGACTGGTTTGATGAAAACAATCAAGAAATCCAGGACTTGCTGAGGAAGAAGAGAACCACCCACCAAGCACACCTTGCACTGCCATCCTGTCACGCAAGAAAAATAGCCTTTCGTCTTGCATGCAGCAAGCTCCAACAGAAACTCCGTGACATCCAGAACAAGTGGTGGACCGATCTAGCTGCAAAAACTCAACTATGTGCAGATACAGGGGATCACAAAGGATTCTATGAGGCCCTGAAAACAGCATATGGGCCCACATACCAAGTCCAAAGCCCACTACTCAGTGCAGATGGTCAAACGCTTCTGACAGATAAAACCTCCATTCTGAATTGAGGGTCTGAACATTTTCAAACTCTTTTCAGTACCAACCGTGTAGTCCAAGACTCAGCTATTCATTCCATCACACAACAACCGGTGAAATACGAATTGGATACTGCCCCCACTTAAGGAGAAACCCTCAAGGCCATACAGCAGGTGAAAATCGGCAAGGCAGCTGGGGTTGATGGAATTCCACCTGAAGTCTGGAAACATGGGGGCCTTGCACTCCATGCTAAATTTCATGAGTTTGTGGTGCGCTGTTGGGAACTAGGTGAACTACCTTCAGACCTTCGTGATGCAGTTATCATCACCTTGTATAAGAAGAAAGGAATTAAATCAGACTGCTCAAATTACCGTGGTATTACTCTGCTCTCCATTGCTGGCAAAATCCTGGCAAAAATACTCTTGAACAGACTAATACCCACTATAGCAGAAGGAATTCTACCTGAAAGTCAGTGTGGTTTCAGAGCCAACAGGAGCACCACAGACATGGTATTTATTCTCAGACAACTGCAAGAGAAGTGTAGGGAACAGAACAAAGGTCTCTATGTAACCTTTGTTGACCTCACCAAGGCTTTCGATACTGTGAGCAGAAAAGGTCTGTGGCAGATTTTGGAACGTTTAGGTTGTCCCCCCAAGTTCCTTAAAATGATCATCTCACTTCATGAGGATCAGCACGGCCAAGTCAGATATGGCAACACACTTTCTGAGCCCTTTCTAATAAAGAATGGTGTGAAACAAGGCTGCGTTCTCGCTCCTACCCTATTCACAGTCTTTTTCAGCATGATGCTCCAAAGGGCCACAGCAGACCTTGAGGATCAGGACGGTACCTATTCAACCTAAGGCGACTGAAGGCCCACACCAAGACCTTAAACCATCTTGTCCGGGAGCTGCCCTATGCTGATGACGCTGCCCTTGTTGCACATACAGAAGCAGCCCTGCAGTGTCTAACATCCTGCTTTGCAGAGGCTGTTGAGCTCTTTGGGCTGGAAGTCAGTTTAAAGAAGACTGAAGTTCTCCATCAACCTGCACCTCAGGAAGTCCCCCTTCATCCCCACATCACCATTGGCAAATCAGATCTCAAATCAGTCCAACAGTTGAATTACCTAGGTAGCCTCATCTCCTCAGATGGTAAGATTGATGGGGAGATAGACAACAGGTTAGCAAAGGCATATAGTGCTTTTGGAAAACTCCATAAAAGAGTATGGCGTAATAAACACTTGAAGAAAAGTACCAAGATCAGTGTTTACAGAGCCATAGTGCTGTCTACTCTCTTATATGATTCCGAATCATGGGTCATCTACTGCCACCACCTGCATCTCCTAGAACGCTTCCATCAATGCTGCCTCCGCACAATCCTAAACATCCACTGGTCAGATTATGTGACCAATACATCTGTTCTTGAACAGGCAGCAATCACAAGTATTGAGGCCATGCTACTGAGAAGGTAGCTGTGCTGGGCAGGGCACATCTCCAGGATGAAGGACCACCACCTCCCTAAGATCCTACTCTATGGTGAACTTGCCACCGGCTGCCGCAAGAGAGGAGCCCCGAAGAAAAGATACAAGGACTCCCTGAAACAACATCTCAGCCTTGGGCATATTGATCATCATAACTGGTCTACTCTGGCCTCCAACTGGGAGGCCTGGAGACAGACCATCTATAACGCTGCTGATGCTTTTGAGAAAGCACACAGGATCACTCTTGAGGAGAAAAGACAACGCAGAAAGAATCGAGCCTTGCAGAATATACCATCCAAAGAGTCTTTCTGCTGTGCCTTTTGTAACTGGACATGCCTTTCTCGTATTGGCCTTTTTAGCCACCAATGCGCTTGCAAGAATTGTGGGTAGAACCCTTCCCAAATCTTCATTCGCGAAGCCTAGCCATGACATACATAAACAAGGGGGAAGTCTTCGTAACTTTTTTCCATGTTTTTAAAATGTTTTTCAAAAATTCCTTTAAAGTCCTTTTCAGAGAAATATGGTAACCCGCAGATGACATTTAATATAGTGATTAACATATATTATAACATAATATGGTGACATATTGATTAAAAAATAGTTGAAAGGAAGAAAATGAAGAGTAGGAATAAATTACTGGTTCCCCAGGAAGAAAATTTTTGATCTGAGATTCCTTAGGATGAGAGCAATAAATGTAATAGAACCAGTCTTAAATTTTATCTGGAGGTATATACACAAAACATGGATGTATGTGTGTGGACTCATAAAGGAATTTGAAATTCTCTTGAGTTCATGTTATAACTGTCTTCATGAAATAAGCATTGTTTTTCAAATGCTCTTGTGTTATGAATGAATCAGAGAAGGTTTGTGTAAATTTCCTTTAACTCCTGCAAATTCTTTTATATTGCCATTTCCACTGCATTTCAAGGTCAAGTGTGAAGTGGCCTATCTCCACAGAACAGAAAGGCATATGTCAAATGTCACAAAATGGGTGTATATCTCTTTAAAGAATGTCAGCATAATCAAAATCATTTTATCTTTAAAAACATAATTTAATTCTATTGCGCAAGATTCCTTGGTGGAAACAAGAAATCATAGGAGAGATTTATAATTTTTCCCTTCCTGTATTGAGATATGATTTTGGTAGTGATAACTTGTAATGTTACAAAAAATAACATTACTGCAAGCAACCCCCAAGGTGTCATTTAGGGTGACATCAACAAACAATAGAGGAGAAAAGAAGTGCCTAATTCCTAATCTTCCTCAACAAAAACAAGTAATAATAAAAGCTTTAAAAGCATCTGTTCTGTGATAGTAGCTCTCTCTCAGGATCAATCAATTAGACAGGATAGAAATCTGTGCATGGAAACAAATACAGATTTGGAGAAGAAGGCTTAGCTTTCAGACAAAAGACAGATAGAAGCTCTCTAGAACATAAAGTTAGGGACAATTCAAAATTCATTAAATGCAAAATGTTGTTGTAAGCAAGCTGTCCTTGTTAGATGAGAAGGGGGTCAGAGATGAGATTATACATCAAGTTAAAAGGTACAGATCACCTTGTTCAAACAGTCATGAAACAGCATAAGTTTGCACGGAGCAAGCATACGTAAAAAGGGAACTGGTGTGCAACAAGGTAAATTGACTATTTTTCAAGATCCTAACAAATGATAAACAGTTCAGTAAGCTTGTTGATGACACAAATCTGGGAGGAGTAGCCAATACCCCAGAGTGCTGTGCACCCCTTCAGAAGGACCTCAACAGGTTGGAGAGATGGGCAGAGAAAAACCTTCTGAAATTCAACAAAGGCAGGTGCAGGTTCCTGCCCTTGGGAAAGAATAACCCCATGCACCAGTACAGCCTAGGGGACAACCTGTTGGGAAGCAGCTCTGCAGAGAAGGATCTGGTTGACAACGAGCTGTCCATGAGCCAGCAGTGTGTCCTTGTGGCCAAGAAGGCCTATGGTATCCTAGGATGCATTAGGAAAAGCATTGCCGGCAGGTCAAGAGAAATGGTCCTGTCCCTCTACTCAGCCCTAATGAGGCCACATCTGGAGTACTGTATCCAGTCCTGGACTCCTCAGGACAAGACAGACATGGAGTTCCTGGAGTTCCACCTGAATATGAGGAAGAATCTTACTGTGTGGGTGACCATACACTGGAATCAATTGCCCAGAGAGGTTGTAGAGTCTCCCTCACTGGAGATATTCAAGAACCATCTGGACACAGTTCTGTGCTGTGTGTTCTAGGATGACCCTGCTTGAGCAGGAAGGTTGGACAAGATGTAGTCCCTTGCAACCTTATCCATTCTGTGATTCTGTGAAAAATTGAGGAAGGCATGCAATGATACTTGACTTTGACTTTCCCTTTAGGATTCAGACTGACTAAGAAACTATTGATAAAAAAATTGGTCTTTCATTCCTAAATTATAATTCATAGTTCATAAATAGCTATGTGAATGATGACTCAGATTTGGCCTTACAGGCATGATCATACTCATAGTCACTAATGAATGACCAAGATAAATGAATACTACTGAATGTTGATTTCACAAAATATTGGAATAATTCAGAAGCATGATGACAGGGGAAATTCTTCATAGTTAAAAGACAATACATGCATAATCATTCATACTTTAACCTAGATTTTCTAAAGCCTATAACATAGAATCATAGAATTTTTTTAAGTTGGAAAAGTCCTTTAAGATCCTCGAGTTCAACTCTTAACCCAGCACAGCCAAGTCAACTATTAAACCATGTTCCCAAGTGCCACATCTTCACATATTTTAAATAACTCCAGGGAGGATGACTCAACCACTTCCCTGGGCAGTCCATTCCAATGCCCGACCAATCTTTTTGTGAAGAAATTTTTCCTAATATCTAATCTAAACCTCCTGTGGTGCAAATTGAGGCCAATTCCTCTTGCCATATTGCTTGATACTTGAGAGAAGAGCCTGACCTTCACCTGGCTCCAACCTCCTTTGAGGTAGTTGTAGAGAATGATAAGTTCTCCCAGAGCCTCCTTTTCTGCAGGCTAAACAACCCCAGCTCCTTCAGCCACTCCTCGTCAGTTTATGAGCCCTCTGTGATCAGTGACAGCAGTGATTTGAACTATAGTAGACTCTAAAGTGAGTGTTTGTACCCGCTAACTAATGAAGCTGAAATCAGTATATTTTTGCGAAGGAATAAACTGAAATGCGTGGATACTTCTGACAATATTGGAAGCATCTCTCTCAAAGTGCACCTCTAGATGTTGTGACACCTCCTGACTACCAGGAGCAGACAGTGGACAATAGGTGGGAGTCATATAGAATAAGAATTCAATGTTGTATTAAATGTTGTAAAGAGCAGAACAAAACTTTCCAAATTTTCCTGCAAAGAAGACTGTTTAACTTAATATACATCCATGCAGTATCTAGGGTTTTTCTTGAATGGTACTGTGGACCATGTTCTTTTTTTTTCCTTTGTGGATACAAAAACATGGTACTTATAAGGAGTAAAAATTACTTATTAAAAGAGGTTAATATATTTTCTTTATTTAAAGAATAAATCAGAGGAATTTTGATAGTCAGTTTCAAGAGATTACTATTTGAACCTGGTCATTTTGGTATCTGATGGCATCTGGTAGGGAGTCAGCTTTTACGGGTAACAGCACTTAGCAGTCTTGATTTTACAGATCCTTGTTAACTAGAAGATGTGGTCAGATGAGTTTCTGATGAATACCTAGATAGGCTGATTACGGTAACATATATGCTTCAATGAAATACCTAACATTAGTTACTGTTGGTGACTGATACCAGATTACAAAGGACATTGGAAGAATGTGAATGAGTAATTTTGACATTCTCAGGTGATGAAGTGCAGTAGCTGAGTATGTGCAGTGAGACAAGAATAAGATATCACCAGAGAACAAATCATCTCCCAAAGTAACATATATCCCAGAGCAATGTAATATTTTCCCTCTCCCACACTGGTTTTGATTTAAGCTTCTTATAAAATTACAGAATTCGCAGATCTATTTTAATAAAAACTCTATTAAAACTTAAATGAATTTTAGCAAAGGATTTTTGTGGTGATTCAAATAATTCTAAAATTAGATACAGGTATTCAGCTGAGTACCATACATTATAAGAATCTGCAATATGATTCTGTATAATTTACTTCATAGCTTGAAAGAGTTTTTCCGTAATATTTAATGAAGGATATATCCAAAGTTTTTAAAAAACTTTTGCTTTCCCAGGGATATTATGCATTCATCTTTGCACCTTTTTCTCTTCAAATTAACTAAAACATCCAAGATTATTTTGACACCACCATCAGGTCTAAAAGTAAAAGCACTTCCTTTTGTTACAGTAAAGGAGAAAAATATAATCAATGTGATAAAAGGAGCTGTCACATCTTATTTCTTCAAAAATGCAAGGATAATAGCTCCTAGCTGTCATGTATGCTAAGGTTCTGACAACACACGAAATAGGAGGAAATCAGAGTTTGGCCCAAATTGTGAACCAAATTTGTGGACTATGGGATCAATGTATCCTATGCTGTGCCCTGGCAGCTCTTTAAGGACCTTGTCACAGCATGACTGACTCACTTTCTGTTAATATCAGACTTGCTTTTTGTGGGAGACACCCGATAACTTTCAGTTTTTATTACACCATTTTTTTTTTCTTTTTTATGAAAGAATTTGTTCCCAATACAAACCTGTGATCAGATTTTGCCTCAACTGGAGCATGAACAGCAGGCGCAATAGGTGGTTCTCTCTTCTTCCTAACATGACTACTTGTCGTGCTCTGGAAACTATCAACATACTATGGATTATTTTCAAATTATAATAACCTCTACTTATGATGATATTACTATTTCTTTTAAATAGTGTATTTGTTTTAGTCAGGCTTCCAAACTCATTGTGGTAAGACAGCAGCGAGCCCAAGCTTCCCTTTTCACTCTCTCTAGTGAGGCAAGAATGGAGTGGGATCACAAGGATCAGTACCTTATTGATCTATATGGATTGCATTTTTTCATTCTTTTCATTCACTGACAAAAAAAATCAATCATCCACTCAGCTCCACCTTTAACAGTAGCATAAGTTTGTGTAAATGTTTAATAAACAGAAGTTTCATTTCATTTTAACTTGTACATGTTCCATGTCCTCAATTAATGGGCAGGTGCTCTTAGGAATTTTAGATTAAGACAAACAACCTGCACCTTACCAATCTCAATAGGTAATATTACTTCTTTGACAACTGGTTTATTATTCTGGCACTTCACCAACTCCTGAATACATTAGATTTGCCTTTAAAAAGGAACAGAAACTTTCTATTTCACAGTTTCTAACTCTGAATCTAGAATACAAATTTAACATGACAGCTCCTCATGGGCCAAATAATTTTTCCAAGCTATTTATTTGGATGAATATTTACTAAGTTGGCAGGGGAAACATTTAATATGAATGGGTTTGTCCATGGAATCTCAGCTTTTGCAGATTGTTTTACTTAAAGTACTATTAAATTCAAATCTCCTCTACTTAGACTTATATACAACCTATCTCAAAATCCAGTTAGCAACTGTTAACCAAAACCTCTTTAGTTTTTTTTTTTAAATCAGGACATTGTATTTAGGCACAAATGTACCTTTAAGAATCAGGTCCAGAGTTGGGCTAAAGCTGAGCTTTGCTAAACTTGAACTTCTTCGTGGGTAATTAAGGTGCCAATGTAAAAAGACAATGTGATCCAAAAAACTCTCACTTGATTGCTGCTAGTTTCATCTGCAAAAGGGAAAACAAAGCCCTGGCATGCTTAGGGGCCAATCCCACACTTTTGAGAGATTGTCCCACTGACAAGTCTATTCCTTTGAAACAATTTTACCATTCATGGAATGCTTCAAGAGAGGAGGATGAGGAATCTGCAGCAAATGCAGCTGCACTGAGTGGGGAAAACCAATCAGCTGACTGCAGTGTCCTGCTTTAGATGCATCGTCCTAGCCTGAATGTAAAACTCAGACCATACTTATTTTGGGAAGTAGGACATTTGGTTGGCAGTTGGAAGACCTGTGTTTTGGCTTCACTGGCCGAAAGTATTTCTAAATTACTGTCTGAACATGGTAAGTAAGTGTAAAATGCATAAACACTTCTTTAAGAGCCTGAACCCAGAACTGCACCTTCCATTAACACACCTTAACCAGCAGATGCACAGTAATCATCCTCTTGATTTTTTTTCTTTCTCTGGCTATAAAAGAGCTAGGACACTTTTCTGCACCACAGCACAAGAGCTGCAATGGAAGGTGCAGTAACACCCATCCCTGACCCCTGTCCTGCACAGCAAGGCTTAGGGCACTTGCTGATGGTATGGGAAAACACACCAGCTTTGATTTATTCACACATTGAAACTGGACCTGGCTCTCTGATTGCCCGAATGTTTTTCCTGACCATGGTTAAAAGGCGAGAGTGATTTCTCACTCAGCCAGGGTGCGAGCAGTGTCTACAAGCATCCAAAATCCACTGCAGTTCCTCCCTGATGTCTGAAAACAGGGACAACTTCAAGTCACTGCTTTTGCTCAGTATTTCCAGCCGGCTACCTCCAGCTAGGCTCCTTGGCTCTGTACATGCTGGTTTATGGTGCTGCTCAGTATGTTGGTTAGTTCTGAATTTCTTTCCCAGGCATTTTTACCTACACAGAGTATCTGTCAGGCATGGTATGTTCATGCCTCATTCAAGATTTGGAGTCTACTCTAGCAAAAACATGGAGAGATGCACATAAAAAAATCTAAGAAACTTTAATTCTAATTTTGAATATGTCTACAGATGTTAATGCAGGGATCTAAGTTTGATCCTCTCCTTTCCCATAATTCATTTGCTTTGAGTAACATCAAGGAAACTTTAAAGAACTTAAATGGTTTTCTCCAAACCAATTCTAATGACCACATCCCTTCAGTCTTTGGGTAGCACTCAACTCTCCAGATGAAGTGCTAAGATCATAGAGCTACTCTGGTGTCAAATAAGAAAATATTTGATGGTCCAATTGCTGTACAATTTGCTTTCCATTTTCAATTTCCCTCTACTGGAGGCTGTGGAAGATTCGCTTTCCCTACTGTTAGAAAAACCTGAGGATATATACATAACTTACATGTGTTTTTCAGATTCTTTCTGATAGTAGGAATAAAAAAAGGTGTGCCTGGGTAGAAAATAAAGCAGAGATGTTAAGAACTTTGCTTCAAGTTTCATTTATGTTAAGCTTACTCTCTGAAAACTGGCATGATCTTTTTACTTTTCTACAAGCTAACTGGGGGTATTTCTTGAAGAAATTTACTTTATCCAGTAAGATGCTGCTGTAGTCTGATGAAAAGTGGTAATAAATTAAAAGAAAGTCATTACCTAAGTGATTTAATAGAAATTATATGATTCTTTGAATAAATTGATATTCATAAAAAGTAGTGAATTATTCAGTGAACAGCTTTTTACAACTCTGGAGTTTCTTGCATATTATAAAGAACTAAATAATTAGATAGCAAATAATAGCAATCCTGGAATAGAATATAAAAAATATTCTAAATGAGACTAAGATAGAAAGAGCAAAGTTACATAAGATATTTAATTGGATTTTATCAATTGTCTATATTATTGAATTAGTTTTGCTATAATTTCTATATTTTTATATGATTTTATAAGTCAATTTTAATGTAGATCTATATCCCATATTTGTGCTTCCACTACAGATGTTGCATAAAGCTAATTTAAGCTTTCACCATATAAACAAGCAATGACAGTTATACTCACTCCAAGCACAAAGGTGATGACATTTCTATAGCCCTCATTTCAAGAAAGGGTTCTGTGGACCTAAACATGGAACATATTTAAAGGATAATAAAGACTTCAGTTTTAAGGAATTGTTCATGAGTGCAAAATCTTCCCTTTTACGTTGTGCAGTTTCAGAATGCAGCGTTATTTCTCATGATACACCTCTGTATTTTCAATAGCTGTAGATAATGCTGTGAACAACTTGAGCTGAATTACCACAGATAGGTGTCCACAATTTTACAGCATGGAAATTGATAATCATTACTAGGATAATGATTATCCTCACCCAGACAGGTGAGTCAGCTGGATATGGGCCAGCTGAAATTTTGGCAAAGCCACTTACACTAACAAATACTCTTGGTTTAAAGGCTGATTTTTCTGTATGTTCCAAAATACTGTCCTTACTGGCTTACCATGAGATTTGGTGACTTTGATAGGACTGACTCAGTGGAAGCTTTCCAATTCAAGTTCTGATGTCATATAAATAATGTTCCCTGAGAGAAGGCTTCCCATTTACACTTCATAAAATGATGGATGCTGCAACCTTTGCATGAGAACATGAGAAGTGCAGATCAAATGAATATTCATACTTCAAAAGCATTTGTAAGGGTTGTACTTCTGCTGATATCTGAATTTGGCTTTCTATATTCTATAAGACATTACCTCCAAAAATCATTTCTGGTGTAGATCAGCACATGGTACGTATTTTCAGGCACTGGTATACCAGGCAGAAGATGAGAATATCTGGCATGAGAAAAGAAGTAAACTATTGTTTCAAGACTGGTATCTATTATCTGGGATAAACAATCAGAATGAAGAGCTGACTGAGACACCTGTGTCTCAAGGGTAGGCTCCTGGCATACCAGAACTGGGGCTGAGCAGGCACAAAGTTGGAGATGCCTGGCTAAAGCAGGGCAGCAATTGCTGCTTGTTGTGAAAGAAGGTAATGGGCAGAGAGGTAATGAGGTTATATAGCCAGGAAAATGCCCACCCAGCCATTTTCTGCTGTACCTATAGGTATTCACATTTGAAGGCATAGAGTCAGACACAACAAAACGATTGGTTTTTAGTGCAAATGACTTATAAAAATCTAACAGGTGACTGAAAGATTACAGAGCTAATGGTAGCAAGAGGAAAACATAAGAATTTTGGCAGTTCTAAGAGGAAAGATGTAATAATGTTACATCTATCATACTAAGCTGTTAGAGAGCATCCAAAGGAGGGCAACAAAGATGATAAAGGGCCTTGAGGGGAAGCCATATGAGGAGCGGCTGAGGTCACTTGGTGTGTTCAGCCTGGAGAAGAGGAGACTGAGGGGAGACCTCATTGCAGTTACAACTTCCTCGTGAGAGGAAGAGGAGGGGCAGACACTGATCTCTTCTTTGTGGTGGCCAGTGACAAGATTCAAGGGAATGGGCTGAAGTCATGTCAGGGCAGGTTTAGGTTGGATATTAGAAAAAAGTTCTTCACCCAGAAGGTGGTTGGGCACTGGAACAGGCTCCCCAGGGAAGTGGTCACAGCACCAAGCCGGACAGAGTTTAGAAGTGTTTTGATGATACTCTCGGGCATGTGGTATGACTCTTGGGGATGGTCCTGTGCAGGGCTAAGGGTTGGACTTGATGATCCATGTGGATCCCTTCCAACTCAGCATATTCTGTGATTCTGTGATATACTTCAAGTTACTATGTTCCCTACACAATCAGTCAAGTCTGTTGACACAAGGTCTGTGAATTCCTTTGGTAACCTAATAACATAAGAGAGCATCTGTTGTTTGGCCACAACACCATCCCAATGAAGCAAATATCAAAACTAGAATTTAGAAAGTATCAGTAACAACTTGTGAGAGAGTAAAAAATATTTTTTTACTTTTTCTTCTTTCTTTTTGGAAAATAAAGAGTAAATTTAAAAAGTGGGAATCTAGACATTAAATGGCAAAAAAACTTTGTCTACATGAATGTAGAATTGCAGAGTTCAGCAGAGTTCAGACTGAGAGCTGTGAAACATATGCCTTCTTTGATCAGTGCTGTAAAACACCAACAGCACATATTCACTCCTTTTGTCTTTGAACAGTTTTTAACAGAAATACCTACAGTTTTGTCAGTCCATCAGTGACGAAGTTTATTCCACCAGATGCACACTGAATTAGATAAATCTCACAACTGCTTCTCTTCCTTTTACAAGCACAAGACCACACTTAGTAACATGTTTTTGAACTACCATGACCACAGTCATCTCAATCCAAACTGCTCAAAGTCTCATTGGCAGTCTCTGTTAGTAAAATCTACAGGACACAGCACTGAAACACTGAACATCAAAACTCTCACATCATGTGTAGCTCTTTCTCTTTGTACCCAACTGGAGGTCTGACAGAAAACATCAGCCCTTTCTTAAGCAGGCAAAGTTCATCCCTTTGATTTTAATTTAAAAGCACATCTTCGCAAAGTAGCTCCATTACATCCTGCAGACATCCTTGTCAGTTAACACAGAGAATAGGATGATGACTGTATTTTAATCCTTACAAATAAATCTGGAGTTTTAGGTTTTTTATAGAACACATATTTGGTTTTTTTGAAGAAGTGAATTCAATTACAGAACAACAAGACCCATATTGGGATGATGCCAATTATGCAAAAAATGTCTGTGATGATTTTTTTAAACAATAAGATGATTTACTTTAGCTATTTTCCTTCTCTACTGCACTGTTTCTCCACAAAGACTCCCTTTCTTTTCCAGAAAAGTACATGGAAAAAAAATTTCAGAGTAGCACCTCTCAGGAATCATTGAAATCAAACCTCAGCTTTGCACTTAGAAGCCTCTGTGCTACATTCTGCTTATGTAAAAGCACAACCTCAGTTATTGAATGAGCACGTGTGGAGCTAAAGTTATCAACTGCAGCAACCTGTGCTGCAGCCATCCATCCAAATTACAGTGCAGTCTTGTTCCCTGCACATCGGAGGCATGAGGGAAAATGCAGGCTTATGGAAAAGTGAGTTGGCTTATTAAGTAAAAGAACAGGAATAACTTCACATGACCACTATTGGTCAAGCAGCACTGCTCAGATTTTCAAACCTATTAGTCTGCAGGATATTACGGTTTTGACATGTTATTTGTTCAATAAATGTGAAGAAAAAGAGAATGTACCCTATTGACTAGATTACTTGCTGTGATCCATTTACGCTACTACTGAGTGAATTAGTCAGTGTCTGAAAAGCAGCTGTCTTGGTGCTGATGTATGTTCTTAAGGATTTGTCATAGGTGCCCTTTAGACCTGACCAGCTGAGCTTTTTCCTAAATTAAAGTAAAACAGAGAAATAAACAAGATTAAAGTAAATGTCAATAAGAAGCAGTTCATAAATAACCTAATATGTCAAATAAAATATAGGAAATGAAAAAGATGGCAGAAAATTAATAAATGTCCTAAAAGCAACCTCATATTTCCCAGTGCTGAAAAATTTACAATCATACAGATGCTATAAATTTGTGACAATACACAGGAATGGAAACAAATGGGAGGTAAACTAGGAAAGACAGTGCTGAAATGCTTACAATATTGGAAAACATTTCCACTAACCAGACTGCTGTGATAGGTGCAAAAAATTTTAGTGAATTCCACAGAGGCATTAGTATGAATATATGTTTAATTTATACTGGTAGCAATTTATGGTAAAATAAACTTTTTTAAAAAAGCTCCTTTTCTTAGGAGTTCCATTTTGTGCAGTTCATTTAAAAAAAAGAGTTGTTCATTTGGATCAAGGAAATTAGGATGCTTTTTCTGTATGAATTCAGGTCTTTTCTGTTTGTCGTATACAGAAACACTTTTGTGTGCTCCTTATTTCTGGCAATGCATGAGTGTCAACATGTACCAATCTTCACAAATAAAATGCAGGCTGTTGTGTCTCTGCCACAGTAATACTGGGAGAACAGGTATTTCAAATGTTTTACTTTGACCTTTCAATCATCTTCTTCACTAAGAGCAAAAGACAACCGCCCATGTCTGTTGACTGTGCTCAGGGATGGGTTCCGCTGCTCTAAATACATGGAAGGTGACAAGTCTGCTCATCTTCATGTAGTGAGTCAATATCTACGACAATCCCAGGGAGACGAAAAAACTGGAATGCTTTATTGGACTTACAAATTCATATTTAAAGGGTTTATGGTTTACATATTTACCAGGGGGTTTACGTATTCATCGGGGAGTTACATATTCATTCTATTAAAATTGGGGGGTTTCACAAGGATGAAGTAATAGGGAAAAACCCAGGATGACAAATCTTGGGGTCTTAGGAATTACCTCATGGGGAAAAACCCATTTTATCTTAGGGGATTTTACAGGGGGAAGTGGTTATTCAGGTCTTCAAAATGCGAGGATTCAGGGAACACAAAGGGAGACATAAGGTACAATGGTTCTTCTGCACAGGTCTGATGAGATCAGGGTGCAGACTCTCTGGTTCGGCAGGGTATGTGATAACATCATGTAAGGAGTCTCTTTACATCCTGCTGAAGAAGGCAGGAAGAGTTGAAGAGATGAGGCTAGTGAAGAGGTGTTTTCCCAGCTTCTGTAACCCATGGCCTTCTGCAGAGACTACTCAAATCTCTCTCTGCAGATAACATATTCTGGAATCCAACATCTTCAGGTATTAAATTTTTCAGAAAGTGGTCTGACAGCCTCAGAAGAAGCTCAGGGTGGGATTCAACCCATTTAACCAAAGATCTCCAGTGTAGATGTCTGACTCTAGGTGACTCATGTTCCTTTTATAATCAGGGAAGAGAAAAAAGCAGTGATTCATCTGACATATTTCAGACATCAGCTTCATGCTGTAGTCAATCACATCATGCAAGTGCTTATGTCTTTTCATTGATTATAAGGGGTGTTTAGGTGACAAGCCCAGATCTAGACATGTACAATGAATCTTACCTTAAGCTTCTTGATTCCAGTTCAAAGATTTCTCCTTGTAGAGAACTCAGTAGCCACAGCACCAAGCCGAGTTGAGAGAATATATCAGAACAAAACAAAACAAAACAAAGCACCAAAAAAAATCACTGGGTACTCCACATGGTCCTTCAGGGTATCATATTGTGGGATGACATGCCTGTGCATTCATCAGATCTCTAAGTATTGTGTTTTGGTCCAGCAGTGTCTGACACAGATGGTTTAGGAGGATTCCAGTTCCAGTTCTGATCATTACTCCATCCCTTAAATGCCTATTGATGAGCTGGAACATCTGAGTAAAAAAATCAGGCCAGATTATCGCAGTGGCACCTGCTAGTTTAAAATCTGGGAATCTGTGTAGAAAGGAAAGGCATAAGCTCACTGTATAGTAGAACTTGTTCTGTTGTGTGACACTGGCCTGTCCCAAATCCTCCGCTGTGCATCCTTCTATGTGGCTGTTTAGATGAGTTTTGGAGGGTGGTTGCTACACGTATGGATATACACATATGGGAGAGGGTGTTAATGTGGCTTAACTAGCAGCCATAGGCGTGAAAAAAAAGACAGTAGATTTTTTGGCTTTTTCGGCTTTTTCATAGACTTCTCCAGCATGCCAGAGAAGACGTGTACTCTCAGCTCTCAACTACACTGCGTTGAAATATGAGCTGCCATGTCTTCTCTGCTCCTAATAAAATTTATGGAGTTTCCCTGTGTCTGCATTTATCTGCCTGTAGAAGGGTTAAAACCTGTCAGCCTTAAAGCAATTTTCTCAGTGTTGTTTTATGTTTATAAAATGCTTGAAGATATTTCGAAATAAGAAAATTATAAAGAAGACAGAGGTATTTTTTCCTGGTTTTAACTCCTTGCTATGTTACAAGGAACTACACATGGAGTTGTTATATGAGTAAGATTTACAAAACAACCAAACACAATAAATTTGCTGCTGTACATCAAATGCTTTGAAATAAGAATGTATAATAACAGCTTTAAAATGACGTATCTGGTAGAGCAGTTCAGCTACACAATCTGAATTCCACATCTGTGTGAACATACTTCAACCATTTTAATCACAATCAATTGCTGACTAAGAGTGTATATGACCTCATAAATTTGCCAATCGCCCTCTCACATGAGGAATGTGTGACACTAATGCTTTAAGGTACTTCTTGTAAAAGCTGTACAAGAAGGGGATCAAAATAAGAAACCTCTGCTGATTTAAATGTCACATTTGTGGCACAGGTTAAATGCCCACAAAAATTTACAGTAAAGATTAAAAGATGAGACTTCAGATAGTACCCAAGAAAATTACCTGTTGGTCCTTTCGTATGTGAACTAGCTTAGAAATGGGATAATACAAGATTTAGGAGGACTAGACTTTCTGACCTGAAAAATGAGGCTTTTTGTTCTGCATGATCTTCTATTTTTGTTCTTTTTTTTATTGCCATTTGGCACTTTTCAGCAAATTGAAGTTAAAAAAAACAACATACTTTTAAAATATTTTGGAATATAACATAAATAAGGGGAATGTAAGTCGAACAGAAGTATTTCAGTTATATTGTGAGTCATATGAATAAAATTTAGGCAAGTCCACAGGATCTTTATTGGACAGTAAGAATCTACAGACTCTCAGGCAATTAAAACCCTGGAACTAGAATTTAACATCTTCTCAGCAACACTGCACTGCAAGTACACAGTAATATCTAAAAATGAAAGAGACAAGTAAAATATTTTCTTATTTTACTAAATCTGGATGCATAAGAAAGTGTGTTCAGTATAAAGAAGTGGAAGGCTGACTACCTTGCCTTTGAATCTCTCCGAAAGAAGCTTGGATGGGCAGTTGATACACTCCTGCATTTGTAAGAATTAAATAAACAGAAATATTTCTTATATTAGAAAACCTATTAAGTTAAAGGCCCAAAGGTGAGCTTATCTCTATTTTGAACACAGATACACTTTTAAAGGTATTATCCTCATTATCTTCTGCTCTCTAGTTTGGTAAGCAAAAGATGCGTCTGTTGTTTAGTAAGCTGATGATCAACAGAAACATTAATTATCATCATGTATTAAAAATTATAAGTGTAGGAAACCAGGATGATAAAAGTTGCTGGAATCAGGTTCTAGCTACTTACTTGGCTCATTTATACTTGTATATCTTTCACAGATATTTGTAATTGGAACAGGAGAAAAAAATAATTCTTTTTTTTCCTTAATAAGAAAACTGGAAAAGTGAAAACATTTCTCTGGCTCTCCTCCCAGCTGCGGTTCCATTTCTGACGGTTTGAGGTGGATAGGGAAGGGGTTACTCCAGCACCAGGGGTTTCTTCAGGTCCTGGACGCTGGAGGGGAGAGCTGTTCACCCCTCCCCCACCACATGGTCCCATGGCAGCCACAGACAGCACACGGGACTTGGAGAGGAGGCCAGAGAGAGTGATTTATTGTTGGGGTGGTTACATATATAGGCCCTAGGAGCATTCACAGAGTGACCAATTACAGGGTCAGGGGGCTTACAGGACACCCAATCACAGGAAGGGGTTAACAACCAATAGGAAGGGGTTAACAAGGTCCGACGAGAAGACTTCTTGATATCTTCTCAGGACATTCCTGAAACAGAGATAACAGTTGTCGTGGGGGGTCCTGGGAAGAAGAAGCAGTGACTATGCAGAAATACAAAAAGCCATTTTGAAACATGTTTAAACCACAGTTTCTCATATAAGGCAGATTTACTGCTACACATTTCTAACTTGTTCCAGCTTTTAAATGAATGTTTTCAATTTTGACATTTTATTATTTTCATGGCATCTCTTTATGAAATTAACTTTTAAAAATACTAACAGCAGCTATCCTATTTTAATCAAATTAAAACATCACTCCACACCCTAGTTCTTTTATGCAACACCTTCTGTTTTTAGTATTCTGAGGGGAAAAGGAGATCTGAGGGAGGATCATAGCTGATTCTGATCAGTAGGGGGGAACTTCTGCAGGTAGCATGGATGTGGACTGAGTGTACAGATGGTCCTGGGGAACCTTGGGAGCTAAAAGTGACTTTCTGGAGCTATCTTGCTGGCTTGCTTCCTCCTCCAGCCAGCGCTGTAGTGTACACAGCAGATTTCATGCCAGTAAAGAAAGCTGCAGTTGCGTGATATGGTTCCAGCATAGAAATCATATTTCATCTGCTTGAGTGCCATATGCAACTCCATACCCATGAATTGGCTATTTGTGCCTTAGGCACAGAAGTCAACCATAACTAAACACACTGAGTTTCCAAGAGTAAAATTTAGCCCAGTGCAACTATCAAAAAAAAGTATTTGAATTTCTTTGATCTAAGGCTGGATGACATTTTGACTTTGTAATGCTGCAAAGCATACCTTCAAAGACGTTCTTCCATAGTATAAGTAAATCAACCTCCAGTTTTCAATCTAGTGATCTTTTACACCGTTGCAGTGCCTGAAGAACTATCCCTCTGTACATAAATAGCCTGGCAGTGTGTTCATTAGACTGGATATTATTCTTGACTGTAGAAAGCCAAACCATCATTCCAGATCATACCTCCTTTATTGTGAAGTAAAATAACTTGTTCCTCTCTCTGAATAAACATTATTGTGATAGCATTTACTCTGGGCAACAGGACAGAAATTGTGTCTTTTCCAACAACGGCTTTCTTGTAGCTCATTCAAGAGGCTGGCAATAGATACTTGGTACTGCAGTTTCACCTCCAAAAATACTGCATCAAATATATTCAGCCTTGAAAAGAGAAGGCTTCAGGGTGACCTAAATGCTGCCTTCTAGTAACTGAAGGGAACTTAACTGGAAAGATGAGGCAAGACTATTTACAAGAGCATGTAGTGACAGGACAAGAGGAAATCCATTCAATTTGAAAGATGGTAGGTTTAGATCAGATATTAGAAAAAAATTCTTTACTGTGAAGGTGGTGAAGCACTAGAACAGGTTGCTCAGGGAAGCTGTGTATACCCAATCCCTGCAGGTGTTCAAGGCCAGCTTGGATGCGGGTCTGAGCAACCTGGTCTGTTTGCAGGTGTCCCTTCCCACAGCAGGGGAGTTGGAACTAGAAGTCTTCAAGGTGTCCTTCCAACCCAAACCATTCCATGATTCTATGCATATCTTGAATCTGGACTTTAATAATAGTAATAAGCATAATGCTTCAGTGTTCCTCTGTAAATATTTTTTTTTTATTTTGAGAAGCAAGGCGTTACGTTTATCATAATTGTTAGTTATTCACTGAATATTCACTGAGGACTATAAAATATAGGGAAGAAGGTAAAAGGAAATGTTGAGACTATTAGAGAATGGGTTTAAACCTCTATCCTACATTATTGATACCTTATTTTATCAGTATTGATAAATTATTTCAGTGAGTTGGTGGTTCAGGTCGTCATTTTTATCATGCAGTGGCAGAGTAAAGGAGTTTTAAAGTGTATGTAATGAACTTCAAATAAGCAGGCATGATGAGTATGATTCATTTCACTTTATAGTCAGTGAGAAGATATAGAGATATTTAAGGAACAATTAATTTTATCCTAAGCTAAACACCTAAAATAGTCCAGATGAACTGTGTTCTAAATTTACCCACTGCTCTCCTTTCTGCAATTGAGAATTTGATGACTAATTCAGGTTTAGTGTCTACTGTGTAGGTGTTCAAAGCTATATAATGGCCAGTCTTCGTGAACAAAGATTTTGGGAAAGGTCTTTTACCTTTCAAGCCTGCGCAATGGATTTTTTAGGTGAGACACAGCATGCGCTGAACTTTAATCCTAAGGTTCATCTGCCAGGGCCAAGCAAGCTTGGACAATGGCAGTGAGGTCCTCAGGACGTAGGTTTGTTTAGAGTGACCTTCTCATAGATGAATGGCCTCACAGGGCTAACGAGCTCCATCTGCCCGGGGGAACAGGAATCGAACCTGGGTCGCAGCGGTGAGAGTGCCGCATCCTAACCACTAGGCCACCAGGGGTCCCACCCATAAGTCTAATACATTTGACTTGACTATTTGTATGTTACTTGTCTTGACTCTCTGCATGTTACTAACTGGCATGGATATGCCAGGCTGTTTTCAGTTAGAACAGGTTACTCTCTCTCACTTCAGAAAGAGAGCTGTAACTCTACAAGAGTAAGAGTTTTTGTAAAATTTAACATATGTAAGAGCTAATAGGATTATTAAAGCTACATTTTACCTGTCTTTCCTTTACTGGTTATCCTCCTTCTCATCCATAAGACCTCATGACAGAGTACCAAGACATGTACACTAAATTGTTGTTTGGGGTTTTTTTTGACTGACAGGTTTTAATTTGTAAGAAAATCTATTTGCTAATCTGAATGAGTAGTAATTTAAATATGTATTTAATTGCTAGTACTCACGTTCTTGGAGGATAAAGGGCTTGCAGATTTAAACCTAGCTTTCAGGGCCTAATTAAGCCCATCTTTTGTCTTGAGCCCAATCTAAAAATGTTGTTCTCCTAAAATATTTCACTTATCTTGATGAATGTAATTAATTCGGTTCATACAAGAAACAATGCTGAAAGGTTGAGTCTCTCTTCACTAGTGTAGGTCAGTATACTGTACTCAGGGGAATGATGGTGCTGTACCACGGATGCAAGTGAGGATGTTTTAGGATACAGAATACCAAGGAGAAATAGACAGACATTCAGTAGGCCCCACTGATACATAGCTGAACTAACACCAAAGGGAAGAGGTGTTTTTTTAATTTTTTTTTAAATGAGAAATCATTTGTTTCCTTTTCTCTTGATACTGGATATTCAATACCAGGCTGCAGCTCAATGCATTGCTGCTTGCAGTCTCCCCTGCCCAAGAAACCTCAGAATCAAGGCAGGGTGGGGCTGCAGGGAGCTACTTACCTCTCACTGGTACTGGAATAAATTAAGCAGCTGAGTGCTAGCTCTTATTCATGTCAGAAGTCGGACAAATTCTCTACCATCTAGAAAATTCACTGCTAGACAAGATTAGCACTGAGGAGCAGAAACTCTTCTACCGCAATCATAACAATGGGATAGAAATTAAAAGGAATTCTATAAGGAAGTGCTCTGATTTATCTATTTCTGAATACAAACAGAATAGGAATAGAAGCTTTCCCTTTTTATGCTTAGGTTTGTCCTAACCCTGCAGGACAGGGTTACTAATTTGCCATCCTCTTCTCCTGCTGTGTAGAGGTACTCCTCTCATGACTATTTCTAATTCCACTAAAAAGAGGTTACTCTGTCAGATGGAACGCCCAAGTAGATTGCCCAAATAGATCACCAGGGAGAAAGCTCTACACCAAAAGAGACACTTAGAAGCCATGATCTGCATATCAAAAATGAGACACAGGCTCTATGAAATGTAAGGGGAACAAAATCAAAATATCTCAGAGTTGGCTCCAAGTGGTTTGAACTTCATGCATACTGTTCTAATCAAGACACACTGGGACATAACGGACAGAATGTTTAATGGATCACTAATACTCACAGGAGCTGTAAACCTAAATTCTTCACTTACTCCCTCATAAACAACATCCACATTGAATAGTATTGTGAATATCAAGAGCTGGGCCAGCTAACATGGTCCTTTGAAAATTTAATGAAAAATTTCTATATATTTTGAGGGATATAAACACACACCTGATAAAGAAAAACCCAAGTAAGTAAAACTTGACACCTGTGTGACAGGAACTGTTTTACAGATTTCTGTAGCACTCCAAGTGATCATTTATACAGTAAAAATTATTGTTCTGTCAGCCTTTCACAAAACAACTTATCCTCCTTTGAAAAACTGCATTCTTCCTAAAAAGGCATAGTACATGCAATACCCTGAGATCAGCTCCTGTGGTAATGCATGAAATTCTGTAGATCAAGAATCAGGTTTAGGGGCCAGCACAATACTGCATATTTAAAATCATCTCAGATGAGCCATGTATGCAACAGGAGAGTAGATACAATATATTCAGTCATCCCAAGCATTCACTTCTTCCCTTTTTCCCTTCAGGTACAGAAAATGGTACATATAGAATATGTTGCAATCTATCAACCTTCTAAGAAAAGTTCCATTCAGCTATCAAGAGAGAACTTTTTAAAGTCTTCATTAATTTACTTGTCATGAAAACTAGAGTATGCTCTTGAAATTTACTGATGCTGTAAAGTCAAGAGCCATCATCAAGACAAAAGAGAACTCAGCTGTAATACAAGAAGATGTGACTGGCATTAGGGACTGCACTAACAGGATTGTGAAATCCAGCAATGCAAGACATGCTCTTATGGTACAAACAAACATTGCTGCTTCAGACTCAGAGTTCCTCAGTGGGAAAAGATCCAAAACCACTGAAAGATTAGGCATTCAATGTATGGCCAGTCTTCGCGAACGAAGATTTTGGGAAAGGTCTTTTACCTTTCAAGCCTGCGCAATGGATTTTTTTTTTTTTGGGTGAGACACAGCATGTGCTGAACTGAACCCACCCTTTAATCCTAAGGTTCGTCTGCTGGGGCCAAGCAAGCTTGGACAATGGCAGTGATGTCCTCAGGACGTAGGTTTTGTTTTTAGTGACCTTCTCATAGATGGATGGCCTTACAGGGCTGACGAGCTCCATCTGCCCGGGGGAGTATCCCTGACCGGGAATCGAACCCAGGCCGCAGCGTTAAGAGCACCGCATCCTAACCACTAGACCACCACGGGTCCCCTGGCATTCAATAGTACCCAAGAAAATTATGAGCTATGTTATTATGTAGATTAACACAAAAAAAAAGAAAATCAACAACAAAGAAACAAACACCAAAACAAACAAAAATCCCTAAATAAACAAACACCATAAAGTAACAGAAAAAAACAGGCAAAACTGTGATTGTTTATTAGGCTATTCTGAGTTCTACCTGAAGTCCTTAGAGCATCCTTTTTTCTTTTCTTTCTTCACTTCTTACTATTTATACTGGACCTTTCCATATATGGAGGCTCAGTGGACCTTTGAACCGAGCAGGAAGAGATCCCCTCTTTCGCATAGAAGATTTCTCACTCCTGGCTCTGTCAAGCACACAAGAGACAGCTACACTGAACTTTCCTCCCATCTGCTGCTTTGCAGTGTCTGAGAAGATAAGAATACCACAACTGGCCACTGTCTTAGTGGTGGTATTTAACTAATTATAGCCAAAAAAATCAATGAGAAAGGGGCTGCATTCACAAAAGAGGTGATCCAGACAACACTAAGAGAGAGGGGACTTCATCTGCCTACCATGAGGTTCCAGGACTGAAATTCTGCAAAACATATAAATACTGTATTCCTGACAAAAATAAACCTCCCTTAAGCAATTTCCTTAATTTTCTTCAAGTACCTTCAATAGGAAATAAAAAAAGACCAAACTGATATCTTTTCCCCCAGTAGATTAATTTACATATTTACTTATCAAATTAGATAGTCAAGAGACTTTTTTAATGATACTGTCACAAGAATTCATTGTATTCACTATGTGCAATTAGTCAGTCAAAGAATATTATTGGCTGTAAAAGTGTCTATTCAGTCTGTGTTGATGTTCACACATATTTGTTATGAAGGCAGACTTGAGCAAACAGCCTACCAGTATAATTGATATATTCCAGGAAAGAAAATAATTCAATATAGTACTCCTGTGAGAGTTTCTATGACATAAAAAGAGCAATCCCATTCATTATGTGCCATTGGTCATGACTGATAGCAGATTTCTTTCAGCACACTTTTCTCATAGCTGATAGCCTTAGAAAGTACAGTAGGAAGAGCATTGCCAGCAGGTCAAGGGAGGTGATCCTGCCCCTCTACTCAGACCTAGTGAGGCCTGATCTGAAGTGCTGTGTCCAGTCCTGGGCTTCCCAATACAACAGAGACATGAAGCTCCTGGAGCAGGTCCAGTGGAGGGCTGCAAAGATGATTAGGGGACTGGAGCATCTGTCTTACAAGGAAAGGCTGAGGAAGCTGGGCCTGTTCGGCCTCAAGAAGAGATGACTGAGAAGGAACCTCATCAATGTCCATAAGTTTCAGAAGGGAGCATTACAAGAGAATGGAGCCAGGCTTTTCTTGCTGATGTCATGCAATAGGACAAATGGCAATGGGCAGAAACTGATGCACAGGAAGTTCCACCTGAATATGAGAAAGAACTTCTTTACTGTGCAGGTGACCGTGCACTGGAACCGATTGCCCAGAGACATTGTGGAGTGTCCCTCACTGGAGATATTCAAGAAGTGTCTGGACATAATCCTGTGCAATGTGCTCTGGGATGACCCTGCTTGAGCAGAGATGTTGGACCAGATGACCCACTGTGGTCCCTTCCAACCTATACCCATTTGGTGATTCTGTGTTTCTTTTCATGTACCACTGTGAATAAAGCCCCAAATTACAATTCAGGACTGGATCCTGAATCAAAATTGTCCCTTTTTGCTTTGCCTTTTAACCCTGAAGGCACTTTTGAAATTTTGTCTTCTCTTTGCCTTGCCAACACTCCCCTAGGCACCCATACTCATTGATTGCAAATGGTGATCTTTACTTAGATCGCATTATCTTCTGAAATCTCTTGCTTATTTCCAGTTTTAGGTCAGAAGTACCTAAGTAATACACACAGTCTTCATCTTATTGAGACTACTGACTCCTACCAATCACTCTCTTTTGTCACTTAAATAATTTTAGGCAGTCATAATGAATTGATTATTTGTACTTCATTCACTCTTAGCATGCCTTTGCTTCCTCTTACATGGTAGCACTACTTTGTTAGATTTTTAATCATTATTTTTGATTTATGTGTATGTCTGAATAACAGGAGATGAATGGTTGTGGAAATCTAATTTACATCATGAGCTATTTTTCAGAATAGTCAGAATTAAGAAAAAGCAAAGGAGCAAAAAACCACAACACTTTGTTTTCACATTAAAAATTGTTATAAGTCTTGAAAATGGCATAGCATAATAATAATTACAAGCAAAATTATAAATGACACTAATTATACCCATCTTCACTATATAGATTTTAATTGTGAGGCTTCCTTTATTCTGCCTTGAAGAATGAAGGCTATACTTCTACAAGATTATTTATTAATACCTTTTCGAAATTGATTTCACATAATCATAGCAGACTAAGAACAAAAATACATCTTTTACACTGAGCCATACACACACATATACATGCATGCATAACATTGACAGCAAAAGATAATTAATATTTCTAATTGCTAGCATGAGTGCAAGTATCCTAAAATTTTTCTTTAACTGTAAGTGATCTGACTGTTATGCCATTATGCAATACAATATATTATCATCAAATTAGTTCCTATTATGTTAAATCATTACAAAGAACAGAATGCTTTGCAACAAGACAGAGATTATCAGTTGATGGGTTGCTTCTTGACATGATCCAGCTGTGTGTTAAACAAATGCAAACCTGTTAAGTAACAAGACTTCCAAATCTATCCGTATCTGTCAATTACAGTAGTAGTTGTTTTTAGCTGGCTGTATTTTCTAAATATCAAGTATTAGCAGGGACAGAGATAGAGAGGACTCTTGTGCATACTGCACAGGAATCACTGTCCATCACAGTAATTCATTTTCCAGTGATTCTGTATTAAACTGCTCTGCTTGTTCACAAACTATCTATTTGCAAGTGTTGCAATTTGGCCTTAGCCTAAGTCATTATTCAGAAACATTTTTTTTTTTTTTTTTAGAAACTGATATTTTCCTGAAATGATTCTATTTTCTTGCTTACCTTGTTCCTCATTTGCGCTGAAAACACACAAGCCACCAAGGGTTACTGTGATGAGATAAAATGGAGTAAAACTGCTCTTGGTTTCCAGACAGATGTTTGGGGCAAAACACTATTTTGGTTGTAACTCATCATCATTTGTGAATTACCTCGTCCAACAGGGTGAGAGGCTTTAGCCATCTGGCTAAAGCAAATAATGAATGAGGTACTCCAAATTCTTTATAGTAGTCTCGGATTTGCATTGCAGAAGCAATGAAACTGATGGAATAACCATACATAATATTTAGTATTAGTCTATAGTACCTCTAGGACTTGGACTACTTTTCATCCTTTCTTTATATTTAGAATTCTCAGGCTCCATATGCCCTAACCTATTTCCCTAATAATACTACAAAGTCCCAGTAGCATTAAAGTTTTTACTAGAAACAAAGTTAGACACTCTTTTCTTTCACAACACTGCTGGGATACAATGTACCTTCAGTCTTCTTCGAAGGATCAGGAGCTGTGAGATGTGTTTGAAAAAAGAATCAACTTAAGTGCGTGCTTTTGAAAATCAATTTATTTATGCTTCATCTCATGTCATTTAGTGGAAATTATCCAGTAGAAGAGTAACACAGATTACCTCAGAGAAAAGACCAAGCATGTATTATTTAGCAGGAACCTTGATTGTTCTTCAATTAGAAGACAGTCAGAAGAAAATATTAATTTCCAATATTGTGGCCAGGCTGCAGAATGCATTGAATTATTACAATTCACCAGTGATAGACACAGTGAAAAGCTCTAAATGAGATTTAAAATTACTTTTCTGAATTAGGAAGCCATCAACTCGAATTTTTAGATGTATGTGAGGCATTACTGAATGATTCATTAAAAATCAAAGGATAAAAAGCAGCATACTCTTAGCCACTCCCTATTAATGGCTATGAAAAAGAAATAGCTGTGTTGTTCCTCCACGATTTCTGGCAGAGCCCTCACTGGACTTGTTAGAAATAAAGGATGTCTAGGAGTGACTCTCAGCTCCGTGGTGCATTTGCTGAAATCCTTGCCTATAAATGGCTAAATTTTTAATCTTGACTTTTAACTATGAGATGCAACATGAAAACTCATCAATATCAGAGGAAATTTCTAACAAAGGAGAAAGCAGGTCTGTCTCTGACACCACCAAACTGCTGAAACTATTTAGTCACCCTGCATACAGATGCCCTGAGGAAAACATTGCATTTCAGCACAAGAATCTCAGAAGGACAAGTACTCTTACCCTGAGAAGTCTGGAGAGTAACAGAACCTCCTAACCATTGTGTTAGCATCTCAGAAATGGGGCTTACTTCTGTTTACAGCACTTCCATAACATCAAACCAATCTGCAGGGAGCAAATGATGTTCCATTCACAGTCACAGAATAGGTGTCCCAGAGAATCTGCATGTTCAGCTCAACAGTTAGGAGAACTTCAGAATTCTTCCATCTGCAGCACCACAAGGCTGGATAATCTTCTGGAACACATTACTTTACAAGCTTGTACTCACAAAGTAAAACAGAATATCTATCCCTAGGGCTGAATTCCATATTTAGAGATTATTATTTTGCTTTTATTCAATTGGTATTTATTTCAAGTTTGGCTTTACTGAAATCCAAATAGCTTTTTACACTAGAAAGCCTCAGACTTGCCAAGACACCAGTATGTCCTCAGCCCTGTACTATGTGGGTAGCCCTATTCAATGCAGAGAAAATATTCACAGTAAGTACATTTTAAGTATGGATATTTATATTGTCATAGGATCAAAGCAGACCTAGTGGGGGTAGCAATAGTAGCGGAGTCTGGCCATAACAGGCGTTGTTTCATGCCTGTTCTTCTAAACAGACAGAATCACAGAATCACAGCAGGTTGGAAAGGATCACTGTGGGTCATCTGGTCCAACATCTCTGTTCAAGCAGGGTCATCCCAGAGCACATTGCACAGGATTATGTCCAGACACTTCTTGAATATCTCCAGTGAGGGACACTCCACAATGTCTCTGGGCAATCGGTTCCAGTGCACGGTCACCTGCACAGTAAAGAAGTTCTTTCTCATATTCAGGTGGAACTTCCTGTGCATCAGTTTCTGCCCATTGCCGTTTGTCCTATTGCATGACATCAGCAAGAAAAGCCTGGCTCCATTCTCTTGTAATGCTCCCTTCTGAAACTTATGGACATTGATGAGGTTCCTTCTCAGTCATCTCTTCTCGAGGCTGAAACTGACCAACTCTCTCAGCCTTTCCTTCTAGGGGATATGCTCCAGTCCCCTAATCAACTTTCCTGCTCCTCACTGGACCCGTTCCAGGAGCTCCATGTCTCTGTGCCCAGGACTGGACACAGCACTCCAGATGTGGCCTCTCCAGGGCTGAATAGAGGGGCAGGATCACCTCCCTTGACCTGCTGGCAATGTTCTTCCTAATGCACACCAGGATCCCGTTGGCCTTCTTGGCCACAAGAACACACTGCTGGCTCATGGTCAGCTTGTTGTCCACCAGGACCCTCAGGTGTTTCTTTGCAGAGCTTCTTCCCAGTGTCAGCTGCCAGTGCATAGGGTTATTCTTTCCCAGGTACAGGACCCTGCATTTGCCTTTGTTGAATTTCAGACAGTTTTCTCTGCCCATCTCGCCAACCCGTCAAGGTCCTTCTGAAGGGGTGTACAGCACTCTAGGGTATTGGCCACCACTCCCAGCTTTGTGTCATCAGCTAACTCACGGACCAGAAAATTACCCCTTTATCCAATTCATTGATGGATGTGTTTATTCCATTTAATAAATTTGTATTATCATTTTGAGATTCCTTTTGTTTCTTCATTTTTAATTTTTATTTCAGATGTCACTTAATCTCTTTTGCAGCCTGTGAGACTACCTCCCAGTCTCCCCAGGGAAGTCATCATGGCACCAAGTCTGCCAGAGGTCAAGAAACACTGGGAAAATGCTCTCAGACATGATGTGATTCTTGGGGTGATCCTGTGCAAGGCCAGGAGTTGGACTTTGGTGATCCTTGTCCCTTACAAGTCAGGAGATTATATGATTCTGTAGTTCTATAGCAGTGTAATGTTTGTGCCTTCAGTGTAGCCCTTATTTCTGTCACAATTTCTTTTACCTTAATGATGAGTCATAGTACTTCTGGGACTTTTTTTTATTTTTTCCCCAAAAGAATTTCTGAAGTGTACTCCAGAGAGTCTTTAGTAGTTAAGACTTATAAGGCAATTTTGGCACGCTCAGCAGTTCAGCAGCATTTTGGGTCTATGGTGCGCTTAGACAGTTGACTGTCAATATCAGCTGTCATCACAAATGTGACAGAAATTGAAGTGGTTTCTTCCAGATAACCACAGCAACCAAGCTACGAGTTGGTCTGTTTTCAGCTGATTTACTGCTCTGTGAGAAACTTCTCAATTAGTTTTGTTTATTTGTGTTTGTTTCTAAAATGGGTTAGGGATTATGAGCTTCTTTTAATTAATTTGCTTAAAGAATTAGAAAATATCTATGAATTGTCTAGAGTCACCTTGTTCTATCACAATATTTGTACAAAGGACCTGAAAGAAGGCAGATGTAAATCAACCCCCCTTTTCTATATGTCAGAGGCTATTCTAGACAAAATATTCTGAATTTTTAATTGCATAAAATTAAGAAAACAAAACTGTATTTTGCATTATTTTTCAATTGAAATGGATTTCTCTAATGAAGGCAAGATCATAAAAAAAACAGTCGTATCCCCACTACCTGGACTGTAGTGATAACATATCTGGTACAATTAAAAAGTAAAAGAATTCAAGAGAGCTGGCTGATAACAGCATCAGAAGATTGAGGACCTTTCAAGCATATCACCTTTTTGTAATTTCAAGAGTCTCTTCTATATTTACCTTTGTATGTTGACATCTGTGACTTCTTCAGGCTGACTCCCTTCATTCTTATTAAAATCTCCTATTTTTTATCCTGACGCTGTAAGAGTAGAAATTCTATCCTTGAAAATAATAAGCCTATTTTTATATGTTTTGTAGCATGTTAGACTTCTAATTCTTCATTTTCTTGGAAAATATTAGTCCTTTTCACAGTTTTTGTACACCAATATCATGAACTCAAAACCAACAAAAAGTTGATGTTTATTTTAGATTCTGTAGTTCCCCTCAGAGATTCTGTTGACAGCATTGATAAAGTTCTTTTTGGTTTCTTTGTCTGTTTGGTTTTGGCTTTTGTTTGGGTTTTTTCTAACACTGGCTGCTTAGGCTTGAAAAGTTTCATTAAATAAGATTTAAGCAGGTCTAAAGCAGATAGTATAGAATGATGATTGGATTTCTGGGAGGTCTACACAGAGACTGGCAACTGGGAACCACCATGAGAGTCCAACCCCAAGGAAGAGATGCAAGGAAGAGCCCTAGGGAAGAGAACTGTCCCACAGTTAGAAACCTGTAAGCCCTAGGCAGCTGCTCACTGAAAGAGCTGGCATCTGCACCGGAGCTGAATCTTGTCTCATGGAGCTGCTGAAGAGACTAGTCAGCTTTACCTTGGATGGATATTTCCAGCAAATCCAGCAACTGAACTTAGAATATATTTTTCTTCTGGAAACAATGGATTTTAGGCTAACTTTAGCACTGAAAAAGTTTCCTGAGCCGTGGCACCACTGGGAAAGAAGCCAGTGTTTAGTTGAGCTGGAGGAACTGGAGATGAAATCACACTGACAAACAGTCTTCCTCTCTTTCGGAGTACTAAAAAATAGCGACATTTGCTCTAATAAAAAGGCAGGAAAGTTGTCATGGATGTCCTGGGTCTGCTGCTAAAAATCATGGAATCTGTGGCTTGAGATAAGGATGAAATTTAAAAATCAGGAAGACAATTCCCACAAACACTAAACAAAAAATATAAATTGCAATAATCCACCCCTCTCCTTTCCTCCATCCTGGCTATGATATATTATCTCTATCAAAGCTAGAATATGCTAACCATGTAATATCAATGTCATTTTCATTCATCTCTTTCCTTTTGGCTTTATCTCGTTCTGAAGTAGGCTTGCTGTGAACTAACTGTACATTGCTCATAATGGAATGTGTCCTTTTTTCTTTCTTAATGACAGTCCTTTTACTGAACATGAGAGTAATGGACATGAAATAATAATCTGAATGATGTTACGTACTGAAAAGCTGCATTTCTTGCTACTAAGTAGGTTTCTTGCTACAAAGATATTTCAGGAGCCTTCAAATGCTTTTTCTCTGCAGTGATGGTGCTAATAGTATTACCACAAACATAATGCTATAGGTTAGTAATGAAAATAGTCTGGAAGAAGGATAGAGACAAAGAGGTTGAAAAAATTCAAACAGACTGAATGGACTTCTTATTTTCTTAAGGAAGAAACCAATAAGGCAGTAAAGCCCCACACAGCCTTCAAATGATCTTTTTGGAGCTAAATCAATTAAAAAGACGTGAAAGGAATATTATAACCATTTAGAGGAACATTTGAAGAAAGAAAATTAGATTTACTTGGCATAGAGTTCCCTTGTCAATGTACTACAGAGAGAACAAAGGACCTCATGAGCATTAAAAGACAGCACAAATGTTCCACCTCTGGCTTTTAAAAATGAGATTTTCAAACAGGAGTAGGAACAAATTTTAAATAAATGATCCCTGGATTTTATGCTGCTAATTAATGATGAAACTAAGAAACTAGTAATAAAAGATTAGAAGTTAGATCAGAATTAGTTCAGAAGTTGTTGTCAATTCAATTTAACAAAAATTTTGGAAATATTTCAGAAGAATCAGAAGTGTAAAATTTTGACAAAAATCATAAAGAGGAACATTGGACAACATCAGAACATGGATGCCCAGAGTCAGAAATTACAATATCTATTTAGCAGAAGGCTGGTCAAAATCATCCTGAAACAATGAGATGAGTATACATACGAGAACATATGTCACTGGACAGCTTTAATAGCAGATCAGACAATAATGTGATAATATAATTGATCCTTTCTTTAAGCACCTAAATGGATTATTTTCTGAATGCTAGTTGTTAGCATCTGCTGTTCACCCTGGTCCACAAAACAAAATAAAAAAAGAGCTGCTGGAAAGAAGAACTTATGAACTAAAATTATAATTTGAATGAGAATGGAATTCTTAGAATTGCTTTGCAGCTTAATTGCAAGAACTAACTGAACCAACATCTTCAGATTGTGTATAGGTATCCTTCACGTGTGATTTAGGACTGATAATATATAATTAATTTCACTTCATTGAAAAGGTTTAAGTCAATTCAATAATCTGTCCACTTTAACTCTCTTTAGAGGATTTTTTTGATGCAGAGATCTATCATGTTGGGAGAAGATTACCTTTAACTTTGACTAGCCTCTAAGGGTTAGTTTCTCATTGGAGTTGTCAGTGAGGGGGCGTAACTTCTGTCTGATGAGAAGATTGACCAAACAAAAAACCCAAAACAAATAAAAGGAGCCAAGAAGATATCTGCAGAAATCTTACTGGATAGTACAGGGAGGTGACAAGATACATAAGAATTCATCTCACCTGATGCTAGGTATCTGCTGTGTAACCTGAATTGGCCACTTCCTCAGTGAACAAAAAGGCACCTGTAGCTAGTGTTTCTCTGCTTTCTTTCATTTCTGATAGTAGAGACTCATAACATTAACTTAAATTTACTAAATTTAAATAAAATTAGTTGAATCCCAAAAGTTTGCCTCACTAGTGACTAAGTCAGAAATTCTCTGAAGTTCTACTTGTAGCAAAATATATGTCTGACATTTAAAATCAAATTTACATTGATTTTTTTTTCAATTCCAACTCTGTGATGGATGAATGACTAATTTCAATTTCAAACTCTTAGTATTTCTTCTCAAGAACTGCAATTATTGACATTCTCTTGTAGCTGTTGCTCATTTTTTTCAGCTTAGAGTTTATAATCTAAAGTCTTATTTTGCAATGCACTTCTTTCATTTGTTGTGTTACTGCTTTAGGATTATTTTTATTTAAAACAGATATGCTAATAAACAGATACTTCATGCTAAAAGAGCACATTTCTACGTTAATAAACATTATTTCAAGTGGTCTTTTACCTTATGCATTTCTTTTGCCCTCAGTGTAATCCTGGGTGACGTCACCCAGGGAATTTTGGGCACTTGTAAGGACGTCTACATGCTTGGAAACGCAGCTTGAGTAGCTTAGAAGTTAATTGTGTACAGATTTCACTTCCCAGTATTAACACCAACAGTATCCCTGTAGAGAAGTAGCAAAACTTGATAATCTTAAAGGTGTCTTCCAACCTTGATGATTCTATATCAATAGTTATAAAACTAAAATTTTGGAGACATGGAAGCACTGAAATTTGACAAGCAAATTCATCATCAAATTTCATAAGTAGTCAAATGTGGACAACATCTATTTCTATGGGAATAGGTGAGTTATAACAATCCCTTTTCCTTCTCAACTAACATAGCAGGTGAAAAGGCAGAGTCACATCAATATCAATTACCAAAAAAAAAAACAGGGAAAGTAAAACACTAGATGCAAATAATGCACCATGCCCAGACTGAACTGTCTGAGGTGGGAAATTTACTATCAAAATTTAAATCAATTCTTTTTCTCAGATTGTATGTTTTACTCTAGAATAATTGAAAATTATGCAATAATATCTAACTCTCAATAGCATACAAAATCAAATACTTCAAACAAACCAACCCACCAACTAACACTAATGTTAAAAAGGCCAACCCCAGAATGATCTAAATTTCAACTATCTTGTAGGGTTCTATTTTTTTATTTTTATGTAGTCTAAGAATGTGTGTACATTCCTACAAAAAACAGCATTAAGGTTTTGATGCTCTGCAATGCTGACTGAAATAACTGTCCTGTTAGGACAGTGGTCCATCACGGTTATGGGATTACATAGGCTTGTTCTTTAATGAGCAGAATAATATGATCACATTGTAAGGGTGCAATTCATAGTTGCTTAGAAAACTATTTATAAGAGGTCTTACAAACATCCTTGGCATTCTGAGATGTTGCTCCACACCTAATGATGCAATAGCTTGCTTTATGAAATCGTTCACTTTTTTTTTCCCAGGCTTCCATTAAGAACACAAAGAGACCTCTTCCAAGACTGATTTTCTTTTAGAGAAAGTGTGCATGAAATAGGTTACCATGCTACCAGGTCACAATAAAAATCGTGGAAAAGTAAATTTTTATTAAATTTGGTTTTATTCTGTTACAACTGTTGAAAGTTAAGCTCTTTAATACCCAGGGTATGAATACATTTGTCATTTGACAAGCAGTGCCCCTGAGTTTGGAAATTATCTTAAAGATTTAGAGTGCTATTTCTGGCCTGCCCAGTATTGCACAGGTTTTAAAATTTTTCCTTTAAGTATTGTAAATGGGTATGTTTTGCTTTCATAAATTGAGTAGCACAGAGAAGATTGGATAGAAAAGTAAGTAAGCTTAACACTCCCATTTTTATAGAAATACTATTACAGTGATCGACAGATAATCATGGTGTAATATATGCTGGCATTTTTTAAAACTAGAGGTCTCCTTTCCTGGAAGGGAGGATGGTTCTCTCTCATAACATGTTCTTGAATCTGATGAAGCACAGACAAGAGAAGTGGACAGTGAGAAGGACAAAAAAACTGGCTGAACTGCCGGGCTCAAAAAGCTGTGATCACTGGTATGAAGACCAGCTGGAAGCTACTTGCCAGTAGTGTACCCCAATATCAACAGTGGGTCCAACAGTTAAAAAATAACACCTTCAATAATGAACAGAACATTACAAACTTGAAACCTATGAAAACATGGGAGCAGTGGCTGATGTGCTGGATGTTTGTGGTGCCATTCAGTGATAGGCTGAAGGAATGAGTCAGCAGGAACTTCATGAATTTCGTCAATGGAAAATGCAAAGCCCAGCACCTTTGCAGAAAAGGATCTGTACAAGCTGACCATGAGCCAGCAACATGCCCTTGTGGCAAAGAAGGCCAACAACCTCCTGGGCTGTGTTGAGAAAAGAGTTCCAAACAAGTTGAGGGAGGTGATCTTTCCCCTTTTTTCAGCACTGAGGAGGCCACATGTGAAGTACTGTGTCCAGTTCTGGGCTCCTCGCTGCAAGAGAGACATGGAAAGAGATGAATGAAAAGTCACTAAGATGTTTAGGAACTGGAGTATCTCTCCTATAAGAAAAGGCTGAAAGATCTGGAACTGTTGAGCTTGAAGAGAAGGCAGCTTAGAGGGATCTCATTGATGTGTTTAAATAACTGACGGGAGAAACTAAAGAGGGAAGGATCAGACTCTTCTCAGCAGTGTCTGGTAAAAGGACAAAAGGCAGCGAACACAAATGGAAATATGGGAAATTCCATTTAAACATAAAACCAATTCTTTTCTTTCTGAATACAGGTTATCCTGAGAGGCTGTGACATCTCTACACTTGGAAACACTCAAAACCCAACTGGAAAGAGCTCTAAGCAACCTGTTGTAGTTGACATGCCTTTGATTGTACTAAATAACCTCCTGAGGTACTTTCACTCAAGTGAAAGGATGGTCCTGATACACTGCAGAGTTCCAGGATGAACTAGTGAAGTTATTCTTCAAGATTTAAAAAAAGATTTCACAACTGCATCTTCCATACGTGTACTACATCTTCTCAGACCTCCACAGATATTATACTCAGTTAGTATTTCCTACATTTCTCACAAACTGTCACAAAAGATCTCAAGGTCATGTCAGTACAGAATGCAAAAGAAGTGAGGGCTTAGAACTATAGCACTGAGTATTATGGAATTGGGAATCTTTCCTGTTTCACACTGCTTGCAGGTTTCACCATCCCTGTAATCTCACAGCTAACATATGTCAAAGACATAACCTGTAGCATTGCTTTCAGTAAATCACTAGTCTTAGTCTCCACTCTAGAAAAACTTTGCTGATTGCTGAACTTAATATGACTGTTTTGAATTATTTAACTGCTACTAACTCCTTCTGTTCTCTGGAGCTACTAAAGAAAGCCACAGGCATTAACTAGAAAACTCTGAATATTAAACAAAGAAGCTCATAACCACCCAGTCTTCAGCGCTGTGCTGATAGTGTTCATATCTGCAGGCCATAACAGCTATAAGAGGTGCCATGGGACCTCTGGCGGCTAAGAGCTGCTGACAGAGCTTGTAAGAAGCCTTGAAGCCTGATCTTATGACTTCTGGAGAAAGGTCAAGTGATTAAATGCCCAGCACTTCTGATGAGGTAAATTAGTAGAGCATCACTGAATTCAACAGATCTTTATCAATTCTGAGCACTCAGGGATCTAACTGAAGTTCTATTGCTCCTGTTTTATAGAAACAAAGTGCAAGAATTAAAAAAAAAAAAGTCTTGGCAAACTAAATTTATAATGCAGTGAATTTTCTCATTAGCAGAAATATACAGCATCTAAAAAGATATATTTTATAAAGTAAGAGGTAATATTCCTGGACCATCCATGCCTTTTTCTCATATAATGCTCAAACACACTCAATTTCCAGATCAGACACTTTCATACACAGCAGAAGTCTATGCTCTCCACTTTTTTCTTGTGACAAACTGTCAGCAGGAAAGATTACATGACAGAAGCTCAAAAAACGCCAATCAGAACAGAATACGGGTGACAGTTTCAAAATTACACTGGCACTGCCTCTTGCTCAAAGCCAACTGAGTACATTTCACTCATATTTTCAAAATACACTTTCTCTCTTCCATCAATAAGAAATAATTTCTTTCCACCTTTCTTCCTCTTGGAAAATACTTGGTGGTGTGTTTTTCTCACCATCCTCATGCAACTGTGAGCTACAATGAAAAATAAAATAGCCTCCTAAATCCCACTATTTTGATTGGAATTTATTTTGCATTTTGCCAAAACAAGCTAGTATGAAGGCAGGTCCTTATCCCAGGGAGGTTACTTGGGTTGAGAAAGGGATTGTACCAGTCAGCAGAACACTTCCCTGTGAGTGAATGCAGTACACCAGTTTAAACTACACAAAAATCCTTATGGAAGTTACTTGCTTTGACAAGTACCAAGATGTCTGAAACTCGTTCCTTTGGCACTTTAAGTGACATGGGATCAATGCAGTAGTGATAAAAAGGGACAAATGCAGATCTATGAACAGACATTGGATGTTTGAAAAGCTAATCACTGGGAAGCTGAGACCTGAGCTGAATATTTTGTTGCTTTTGTTTAACAGCATAAGACGTAACAGGTCTTCTTTTTCTGTTCTTTCCATTTAGAGGGTGTCCTTTCAATGCAAACCTTCTGCAATGAGCTCTCCTGCAACTCCTGAAACATTAGGACAAAATAAAACTTTGTCAATACAGTATTATTCATGATTTTGTGGTCTGTCTCTCCATCAACAAGTCTTGTGCTAGAACATCTGATGTTGACATCTGTAGCTTCCTGGAATAAAAACACCTCAGTGTTTTATCTTTTTTTTTTTTTTTTGCAAGTATTCTAAACTTCTATTTGCAATCCAGCTTTATTTGAATTCTTCCAACAAGGGCAAACAAAATCCTTGAGCAGATGAACTGAGATTCTTAAATACTGTAAAAACACATCAGTATTTTTGTTAAAAAATTATTACTATTTTACTTAATTAAATGATTATGGTCTTTGTAAATGTGGAAACACAATTCTAAGAGAACACACAGAATAAACAGTATTGGAGTATCTCATCCTGCTGGGTCTTAAGATTTTTCTTAGGCATCTCTTGATTGAAGAATGTGAGCAACAAACACAACTCTCTATTGGAGTTTTTTGTTGTACATTACAAGATCTGTATTCGGGGTTGTATTCCCCCTAACAGAACTGCATCAGGTTACCACCTACTGCAAATGAATATGAAAAGTAACGATTGGGGTATTTATACCTTTCTTTTCTCCCTGATAATTAATTTAGTGAAATTTACTTGGGTAAAGCTGAACTCTGTAGCTGATACAGAATCAGAAAAGGAAAATTTAACAGGATGTATTACTTGGAACATTCAATTTGGGATGTTTTTAAATAATAAATGAGAAGATTGTTTTTATTTCCTCTTGACAATCGTTATTGAAGGACTGATGTCCATTTCAATGTCTAAGAGAAGTATATTTATATATTATGGAAGGAACTAGAACATATGATAGTATAGCTGAATGGTTGAATTGAGTCTGTATTGGAGTTATACACAGAACAATCCTATTGTCAAATATGTTGTGGCTCTCCCTTCATGCCCACTATCTTTTTTTGATAATAGTGTCTGTATATAAAGAACTAAAATAGACTATCTCATCAATTCTGGTAGGTGATTTTTTCTCCTCTTTGGATCCTTCTGATAACTTACAATAGCAAGTCATCTTGGTGAATCAAATCAGTTCCTCTGTTCTTTCCTGATAATTAGTTCACATGGCTTTTCCTCAAAAAATCTCTTACATACACCAAGTTCCATCTGCTTACTACGATGCTGGAATATGGTGCTTCCTAGGCTAAATTTAATCACAGAATCACAGAATATGCTGAGTTGGAAGGGACCCACATGGACCATCGAGTCCAAACCTTAGCCCTGCACAGAACCATCCCCAAGAATCACACCATGTGCCTGAGAATATCATCCAATCGCTTCTTAAACTCTGTCCGGCTTGGTGCTGTCACCACTTCCCTGGGACCCTCTTCCAGTGCCCAACCACCCTCTAGATGAAAGAACCTCTATCTAATACCCAACTAAACCTCCCCTGACACAACTTCAGGGCATTCCCTTGAATCCTGTCACTGGTCACCACAGAGGAGAGATCAGGGTCTGTTCCTCCTCTTCCCCTCACAAGGAAGTTGTAACTGCAATGAGGTCTCCCTCAGTTTCCTCCAGGCTGAACGCACCAAGTGACCTCAGCTACTTCTCACACAGGAGGAGGCCTCAAGGCCCTTCACCGTCTTTGCTACCCTCCTTTGGACACTTTCTAATAGCTTAATATCTTTCTTTTATTGCAGTGCCCAAAACTACACCGAATATTCAAGGTGAGGCTGCACCAGTGCAGAGCAGAATGGGACCTTGACCGGTTGGCGATGCTTTGCCTGATGCCCCCAGGACACAGTTGGCCCTCCTGGCTGCCAGGGCACTGCTGACTCAGATTCAACTTACCGTTGACCAGGACCCCCGGACCCTTTCCGTGGCACTGCTTTCCAGCATCTCATTCCCCAGTCTGTGCGAGCATCCAGGGTTGGCCCTTCCCAGATGCAGAATCCAGCACTTTACCTTGTTGAACTTCATATGTCTGCTTTTAGGATATAAATCTTGCATTTTTTGCACAAAGCAAAGATTAAATGTGGATTCTAAGTGTGTAGAGAATACAAAATCCAGTTCCTAGGTGGCAGTTCCAATATCTCTTTTTGGCATGAAAAATTCTTGGCCAAATCTTGGAGGCCTGAGTCTACCACCAAAATAACCCTCAGCCACTACCGGGAATGGGAATCGCTGCTCAGCGATCATTAGCTGCTGCCACTGACAAAGAGCAAGGAGGGCCTGCTCCACCACAGGCGCTTCAGGGGCTTCACAACTACCCTGCCACAAGCCGCTCCAGGGGTTTTGCTAACTGCTTTTGCCACCTCTGGGGACTACTGCCAGGGTTTTTTTCTGCTGTTATTGTTGCTGCTTTTTGGCTACCACCAAGAGAGTGAGCCTGCACCCTGCTACCGCTTGCTGTCTTCCTGTGGAAAACCGTTTGCTACATTGGTTTTCTTTGTTTTCCCAGCTGCGTGATGCAGGAGAGAGGGGAAGCCTCTCTGCCTTCTTGTCTTTGTCCCCAGGGAGTCAGCATGGAGCATAGGGTGGGGACTTGAGCTATTTTGCCCTTGTCCCTGGGGAGACAGCATGGTGTGTAGGGCACAGGACAGGAGCCATTTTTGTCTTGAACTAGGAGAGTCATCTTGTATATGCTCCTCCTCTGCCATGTTTTGTCTGTCCAGTGTATTTAGGCTTAAAAAGCCTTAGGGAAAAGAATGATGCTGTCTGCCCCTAGAAGCAAAATAGGACACCCAGCTATAGTTGACAGATTATAATTAAGCACAGAATTAAACATGGCTAATGACCAATACAGAGCAAAAACTAGCAACACTCATCAAAGTGTGAGTATTGCACAGATATGGCATATAGATTATTATTTTAGAGCTCAAGTAGAGCTTGTGATCAGCTTTAACCTTCTTGATTGTCTTGTTTATTCTGTTTGAATCATAATGTCACCAAAGTCAGAATCAAAAGCCAAGAATTCAAAGAGGGACGAGGTGCAATACTGGTATTTCAGTGCACAATCATGCTTTTTACAGCAAAATCTAATAACAGCTGTAGGTCTACATTCCACCAAAATTATGTATCTAGCTAAAAATAATCCCTCTCAGGGTAAACACTTAATGGGTCAACTAGAAGGATAATTTAGTTCCCCACAAATAGGTACTTAGCACTGTGTTAGATTAGGACATTCCACCCAGACTCACCTGCCATTCTAAAAGGACTCAAGTTTCTTGGAGGGTGCCTATTTCCCTTGCCAGGCCCTTTAGAAATCTCAGATACCTTGCCTGGTCCCACACGGCACCAGAGTCTGATGTTGAGGTAAACAATTCCTGTACTGAAGCCCTAGCTCTCTATTAAACATATTAGAGATTATACTCTCAGTTGGTGCATAGACACCGAAAATTAGGTCAAATTGATTCCTTTTCTATCTGTCAACTCCTAAAGTCATTTATCAAAAGAATCAAACCACAGAATTCGGTGCAGCTTTTTGTAGGAAAATCAGGCAAAAACATAATTCATAGGTTTGTGAACTGTATTCTTTGTAGTAGTCCATTCAAAAGCGTCTGTGTGGACCTGTGGATGAAACCTGGGGAAGTGTGCCCAATTTAATCAAATATAGGTCTTGTGATGGCTTCAGTCTAGGCCTTCCTGGAGACCAGCTTGTAACCAGGAAGGAACTATGAAAGTGACAAAGGAAGTATTCCATGCTATTCCTTTACATAACCTGGGGTATAAATAAGGTGTAGATAAGAGAGCTCGCTCTCTTCCTTTCCGGCGAGGTTCGAGAACGGTGGGTCCCTGTCTTGGTCTGGCTTATCTGGAGCTGAGGCCTACAGTGACTAGTGTTATCTACCACGTGTGAGGGGAGAGTGCTGGGCCGTGTCCAGCCATCCTGCTTCTCTCAAGGGAAGTGGTGAGATTTTGTGCCAGTTCTTTAGTTTGCTGGTTACCGGGTTTTTAGATCGTGTAGGCCTGTTTTGTTTCAGTCCCTTTTCATCCAGTTTTGTCCTTTTTCCCTTCTCCCTTCCCCTCTTCCCTTTGGGAAGCTATTTAGGGTTTCTGGGGTTATAGATACATATATAATATTCTCATTGTATATATCTGTTTTATATGTAAAATATATATTTTTGCTAGAACTTTGGCTGCTTGGTTTTTTCTTCCCTCTCTAGGAAGCAGACCCTGTTGTCAAGTTTTGGAGACTTGGCAGGAAGCCAGCTCGAAACTTGCACAGGTCTACATAAAGGTTTGCAAAACAGCTTTATAGAGGCTTTTGATTGTATCAACTGACATTAGCTCCACTCAGATTTCCACAAGCAAGCCCTAGTCCATCTGAAGTTTCCCTAGACTGAATCATCTGGCCTTATGCTGCAAGTCCACAAGGGTATTGGTGTACTATGTGTCCTACGTCATATCTGTCAGCCCCACACAGACACCTCACACCTCATGCATTTCAAAACTTCACAAATGGCATTAGATATCTATGCATCACCACCTGAATAAAGACCCAAGTCTTCAATGACTATAAGGAAAGCCTGGGCACATAGTCTGCATCTAGACATCTAAATTTAGGTACCTCAGTCTAGAATTTCACCCCACTCCAGGGGGTGAAATTGCTCGTGAAACCATCTCCATGTCATTTCCGGACTGAAATGAAAGAGCCAAAATTTCAGAGGAATACTAAGGGTCCAGGTCTTATAAGAGTTGTTTTATTGTGGCTCTCACAAAGACTAAAATCATGCAGATAGCTGGGAAAACCATCTGTATCTATAAAAGATTCTTAAGAAAATAGGTTCTTTAAAGGGAAATGGACACCTCACAGTTTTGCCAAAATAATCTTCCACATAAAGTTTTTACAAAAATTTATCTTCCACAAGTTCTGTCGTAGTCCATTCTGAATGAAATGCCCAGAACAATGAAATCAGAACAAATAATTGGCCTACAACATCATTATACTTGATTTCTGTTTACCTACAGGGCCAGATTACCTATAATTTTTATCCTTTTTTATGGATACAAATTGCTTCACAATTAAACTGCAGTCACAGTTGGTGTAAGTATTTTACCTGTGGAGAGGAATATGAGGATTTCTGCTTCTAAGATATTTGCTCCTACTGGCAGGTAGACTGCAACTGCTTTTCCAGACACTGCTATTTTTTATGTTATCTGTGCAAAAGCTGATCTAGCAAACTAAGAATGGGCATACAGTGAACTTTCTGCAGGCTCTTATGGATTTAATGTCAATTGCCTGTTTGCCTTTGTCATGGAAGTGCTTTCCAATCTTCTGCTTTGAAGAACTAAGCTATAATTAGAAATGTGTTATAATATTTGGGTAGATTTGGTTTTACAGACCCAATGTAGCTCAAAGAAAAGTTATGAGTATGTTCTCCACACTGGCAGCCTCATTTTGCCTGTTAGGACCACAGAAGAGAACCATCGATATACTCCACCAACTCTCTACTAGAAAGGGATTCTTCTCTATAAATACCAACCTATCTCTTCTTTACCACTTTTGAATTTAAGGCCGTGTTTGACTCAGCAGGAGAAAGGTAAAGATAATCACACATAATTGAAGTCACACAGAAGAAACAGTCATTTCAGTTTCTTTGGACTTTTATACTTGCACATTCCTGAACTCTTTCATTTCCAGGGAGATGCATTATGCTGTCTACCTTAACAGGAATTATTCTCAAAAGACCCTTTCAGTAAACTGTAGGTTATTACACAGGCAATTTGAAGTTCTTAAATAGGTAAAATTTCTGTTAGAAGTTATAGGAATTTTGCACCTTGGATTGAGAAAGTTCTTTAAAATGATATTGCATATAAAACAAAAGACCCATCCAGACGTTGAATAGTACAAGTTTCACATACGATATACAGAATCATTCCATATTGTGCCTATTTTCTTATAAAAGTGTTAAAGGTAATAAGTTTTCATCTGTAAGACTGAATAACAACAATTTGCACCTTGTTACACCATGACATCAAAATATTTAGTTCCACCCCTTTTTAAAAAAATCAGCTTTCCTTCCCAATTTTTATTAAGCTAAAGAAAAGAAAAATAAATACTAAGAGATTAAATGAACAATTTTACACACCATTAGAGATCGAAAGGATGAAAGTCTAGTTTCATCAAAGATGTGTTCCTTAGAAGAATTTACTCAGTTTTGTTAATGAAAGACATAATTTTCTGCAATCAGTGGCAAGCATGAATTCTCATACATTTGCATAAGAAAATTTGTAACTGCTTTGTCTCCCAGTGAAAAAAATACATATACATAAAAAATTCCCAGTACTTGCAAAGGAATAAGTTTATCTGTATTTTGTTATATTGAAGGATTTTGCAAAGTGTCATCACACTGAAATAAGTCTCAAAATCAAAATGCTTATAAGATGATATAAAGAATTTTAGGGCATTTAAAATAAGCAGTAAAAGACATTTCAGAACATCAAAGCAAGGAACTTTTATAATGTGCTGTTGCTTTACATCCTCTGTTGTCTGGCGTGAATATTTTAATCTAACACTTATGAAACACGATCTAAGTTTCAGATAGTCCAGACATCATGTATGTTCATTTTGTAACTGGATTTTATGAAAAATATTATTACAGGCAGATCTACTATCTGAACTTTTTCTCACCACAGTTGTATCAGAACGCAGCTCATTCCCTTGCAAATGAATTTTCACTAGATTTTCTAATAGCTGTGCACTTCTCTTGACTTTCTAAAACTGTTGAGGATGGATGATCTGGACAGAGATCTAATAAAAATATAGAACAGGATACATTTTGAAAGTGAAATAAGTCTTTGTTGTCATGGAGAATAATTTCATAGAATCATAGAATCATAGAATAGGTAGGGTTGGAAGAGACCTCCAAGATCATCAAGTCCAACCCCTGATCCAACTCCAATTACTATATCATGGCACTAAGGGCCACGTCCAATCTCTTTTTAAAAACCTCCAGGGATGGTGAATCCACCACCTCTCTGGGTAGGCCGTTCCAATGTCTGATAACCCTCTCTGTAAAAGAATTTCTTCCTAACATCTAACCTAAACCTCCCCTGGCAGAGCTTGAGCCCATGTCCCCTTGTCCTATTGTTGGTTGCCCGGGAGAAGAGACCAACCCCCGCCTGGCTATAACCTCCCTTCAGGTAGTTGAAGAGAGTGATGAGGTCGCCTCTAAGCCTTCTCTTCTCCAGACTAAACAACCCCAGCTCCCTCAGCCTCTCCTCATAGGACTTGTGCTCAAGTCCCTTCACCAGCCTCGTTGCTCTTTTCTGGACCCGCTCCAGCACCTCAATGTCCTTCCTGAACTGAGGGGCCCAGAGCTGAACACAATACTCAAGGTGTGGCCTCACCAATGCAGAGTACAGGGGAAGGATCACTTCCCTGCTCCTGCTGGCCACACTGTTCCTGATGCAGGCCAGGATGCCATTGGCCTTCTTGGCTACCTGAGCACACTGCTGGCTCATGTTCAGCCTCCTGTCGATCAGCACCCCCAAGTCCCTTTCTGCCTGGCTGCTCTCCAGCCACTCTGTCCCCAGCCTGTAGCACTGCAGGGGGTTGTTGTGGCCAAAGTGCAGAACCCGGCACTTGGCCTTGTTGAACTTCATTTCATTGGAGTTTGCCCATCTCTCCAGTCTATCCAGATCCCTCTGCAGAGCCCTCCTGCCTTCCGGCAGGTCGACACTCCCTCCCAACTTGGTGTCATCTGCAAATTTGCTGATGATGGACTCAATCCCCTCATCTAAATCATCGATAAAGATGTTAAAAAGGACTGGGCCCAGCACTGACCCCTGGGGGACACCACTGGTGACCGGCTGCCAACTGGATGCAGCTCCGTTCACCAGCACTCTCTGGGCCCGGCCCTCGAGCCAGTTCCTGACCCAGCAGAGAGTGCCCCTGTCCAAGCCGTGGGCTGCCAGCTTTTCCAGGAGTATGCTATGGGAGACAGTGTCAAAGGCTTTGCTGAAGTCCAGATAGACCACATCCACAGCCTTTCCCTCGTCCACCAGGTGGGTCACCTGATCGTAAAAGGAGATCAGGTTGGTCAAACAGGATCTGCCCCTCCTAAACCCGTGTTGGCTGGGTCTGATCCCTTGTCCATCCTGTAGCTGCTGTGTGATTTCACACAGGATAATCTGCTCCATAACTCTGCCAGGCACCGAGGTCAGGCTGACAGGCCTGTAGTTACCCGGGTCAGCCTTGCAGCCTTTTTTATGGATTGGGGTGATATTTGCCAACTTCCAGTCATATGGGACCTCCCCAGTGAGCCAGGATTGTTGGAAGATGGTGGAGAGCGGCTTGGCAAGCTCTTCTGCCAGCTCCCTCATTACCCTAGGATGGATCCCGTCTGGTCCCATAGACTTGTGAGGATCCAGATGACTCAGTAAGTCACTAACTATTTCCTCCTGGAATACAAGAACCATGGATAAAATAGGCTATGAAAGCAGTGGTACATATTCATTTAAGTAAGCATTGTAACATCATTCATAATTGGTATTTCTGATGGTTAATTTTACAAGTCCAGAACACACCCATACTTTGTAGTGCCACATACACATCTGCTCCCTTTGAAGCAAATATTTTCTTCATGACTGTCCAACATAGTTTATAAACAAATCAAGTCATAAAGAAAATAGAATCAATATTCAGCTCCCAGCCACCTGCTTAGTAACTAATACAGCCCTGTACTGAGAGAATAACTCTCCATTTCCAGTGTTAGGTAACAGACCTGTGTCAACTTTTCTAATGATAGAATAGTTTAGTCTTTTCTTTTGCAGACATCACAGTAAAGTTCAATATTTCAAGATTCCACAAAGAAATATTGTTTCATGGGATGTGAGCTAGGTGAGTGTGGACAATCTTTTGACACTCCATCAATTATTACATTGAGCTAACAGCATATGAATGGATAAAGTTTCAAGAATAAATGCCCTATTTAGGAGAAAATCACAGCAATTTCTCCTAAAGTTACCTAATAAAATCAGCATGGAATACATAGAATGTTTATCTTTTTTCTTTAACTAACCTATTTCAAAAAAGGAAAAAAAAAGAAAAGAAGGCAGTATAACACAATAATGTAATTATACACAATACAAAAGCCCTGTGCAGTAGAACAACCTCTGTGAACAGTTGTGTTTTGAGTGCTACACAGGATTTCCACAGCTTTCTAGTTAGTAAACAGTCCTTTCCAGTATTTTTCTTACAGTTAAAATTTGAAGGCTTGTAGGAACACTGGAAAGAGATTGCAGAATGGAGCATTTTATCTGAAGGGATAAACAAGTTATCATAAGGAAGAGTGTTAAGATGATGGAGTCAGACTCTTTTCAGTGGTGCCCAGCAATAGAATAAGGGCCAATGCCCACACACTGAAACACAGAAAGCTACATCTGAATACAAGGAAAACCTTCTGGAACAGGCTGCCCAGGAAGCAGGTTATGGAGGTTATGGAGGTTATGAAAGTTATGGAGTCTCATTCTCTGGAGATTTTCAAAAGCTGCCTGGATGTAATCCTGTGCAATCTGCTGTGGGTGAACCTGCTTTATCAGCAGGGTTGTATCAGATGATCTAGAGAGTCCCTTCCAAGTCCTACCACTCCATGATTCTGCAATAAAATACCTGTAAAATACTGCATCACTCAGCTTGGTGTCATCTGCGAATTTGCTGAGGGTGCACTCAATCCTTTTAACTGTGTCATTAATGAAGACATTAAATAATCTGGCTCCAATACAGACCTCCGAGGGACACCACTTGTCACTGATGTGCATCAGGACCCTGAGCCATTGACCATCACCCTCTGGATGTGGCCATGCAATCAATTCCTTATCCACCAGCTGTCCACCCATCAAATCCATCTCTCTCCAATTTAGAGAGAAGGATGTTGTGGGGGACCCTGCCAAAGGCTTTACAGAAGGCCATGAGAAGATCAAAACTTCCTTCAGGAAACATCCATCCAAAGTACTAAGTAAACTGTTAAAGTCCATATTGGGACCAGTGTCCCAGGCTGAGTGATGCAGTTGACACACGTGAAGGATGGGGTGCCATCCAGAGGGACCTGGACAAGCTCGAGAAGTGGGCCCATGGGAATCTCATGGGTTTTAACAAGACCAAGTGTAAAGTGCTGCACTTGGGTCAGGGCAACCTCTTGTATGAATATGGGCCGGGGGATGAACAGATCAAGAGCAGCCCTACTGAGAAGGACTTGGGGATGCTGATAGGATGAGAGGCTGGACATGAGCTGGCAGTATGCACTTGAAGCCCAGAAAACCAACCATGTCCTGGGCTGCATCAAAAGAAGTGTGGCCAGCAGGTCGAGGGAAGTTATTCTGCCCCTCTACTCTGTTGTAATGAGATCCCACCTGGAGTGCTGCATCCAGTTCTGGAGTGCCCAGCACAGGAAGGACGTCAACCTGTTGGAGCAAGTCCAGAGGAGGGCCACCAAGATGATTATAGGGATGGAGTACCTCTCCTATGAGGAAAGGTTAAGAGAATTGGGATTGTTCAGCTGTGAAAAGAGAAGGCTTGTGGTGACCTAATTGTGGCCTTCCATCACCTGAAGGCAGTCTACAAGGAAGATGGAGAGAAAATATTTACAAGACCACATAGCGACAGGACAACAGGGAATAGTTCTAAATTAAAAGAGGATAATTTTAGATTAGATATTAATAAGAAATTCTTTATTGGGAGGGCGGTGAGGCACTGGAGCAGGTTGCCCAGAGAAGTTGCGTCTGCCCCATCCAGGAAGTGTTCAAGGCCAGGTTGGACAGGACTCTGAGCAACCTAGTCTAGTAAAAGGTGTCCCTGCCCAGGCCAGGGGGTTGTAACTTGATGATTTTTAAGGTTCTTTCCAACCCTGGCCATTCTATGATTAGTTTTAAGATAGGGTGCATGATATTGCAAGCATCACAAAGGGATCTAGGTAAATTTCCAATATGTCTTC
>NW_020897714.1:3532852-3555820 GCF_003984885.1 Neopelma chrysocephalum | reverse complement strand
ACAGGACAACCAGGGGATCAGGCCCAAGCAAGCATGACTGTATGACAGGCAGGTCCTGTTTCACCAACCTGATCTCCTTCTATGACAAAGTGGACCACTGAATGCATGAAGGAAAACTGTGGATGTTGTCAAGCTGGACTTCAGTAAAGTCTTTGACAACATTTCCCACATCATTCTCCTGGAAAAACTGGCTGCTTGTGGCTTGGGTGGATGCACTATTCACTGGATAAAAAACCAGATGGATGACCAGGCCCAGAGAGTGGTGGTGAATGGAATTACATTCAGCTGATGGTCAGTCACTGGTGGTGCTCCACAGGGCTCAGTATTTGGGCCAGTCCTGCTTACCTTCTTTACTGATGATCTTGACAAAGGAATTGAGTGCACTCTCAGCAATTTTGCAGACAACAAAATTGGGTAAGAGTGTTGATCTGTGAGAGGGTAGGAAGGCTCTGCAGAGGAATCTTGACAGGATGGATCAACGGGCTGAGGACAATGGCATGAGGTTCAACAAGGCCAATTGCTGGGTCCTGCATTTGGGTCACAACAACTCCATGGAGCACTACAGTCTTGGAGAAGAGTGGCTGGAAAGCTGCCCAGTGGAAAAGATCCTGCAGTGCTGGTCGACAGATAGCTGAACATGATCCACCAATGTGTTCAGGTGGCCAAGAAGGCCAATGGCCTCCTGACCTGTATCAGCTATAGTGTGGCCAGCAGGACTAGGGCAGTGATCATTCCCCTGTACTAAACACTGGTGATGCTGCACCTTGAATCCTGTGTTCATTTCTGGGCCCCTCACTACAAAAAAGACATCGAGGTGCTGGAGAGTTTCCAGAGAATGGCAACGAAGCTGATGAAGGGTCTGGAGCACAAATATGATGGGGAGCAGCTGAGGGAGATGGGGTTATTTAGTCTGGAGAAAAGGAGGCTCAGGGGTGATCTTATGACTCTCTACAACTCCCTGAAATTAGGTCATAGCCAGGGATGTGTCAGTCTCTTCTTCCAGGTAACAAGCAACAGGATAAGAGGAAATGTTATCAAGCCAGGGGAGGTTTAGATTGAATATTAGGAAAAATTTCTTCACAAAAAGGGTTGTCAAGCTTTGGAACAGGCTGCCCAGGAAATTGTCTGAGTCACCATTCCTGGAAATGTTCCAAAAGCATCTAGATGGGGCACTTAGGGATGTGGTTTAGTGGTCAACATGGCAGTGCTGTGATAACAATTGGATTTGATGATTTTAAAGGTCTTTTCCAACCTAAACTATTCTATTTTATGATAACACGATAGAGTGGGAGACACAGCAGAGCAAGAAGGAGAGTGGTTCTGTACTTTCTGCCTCTGGAGATAGTCATCACTATTCAAACATTTTTCACATTGGTATGTAAATATGAACTGACATCACCAGCATTGTGACACAGAGTCAGAACATCAGGAAAGGAAGCTACTGTGCAGGCAGAAATTCTATTTTAAATTATTCTTATGTGTGCATTTTGTTGTCTTGCTTTCAAATAATTTAATAAGTAATACAAATCAGAATATTTCATGTAAAATTCAGTAAGAAAAGAAGACTGCATAAGAATTTTATGCCAAAACTGAAATGAGAGTTGTTATCCTCCCCAAGAGAGCTTGAAAAACTGCAGATTGTAAGGAATAGCCAATTTAACAGTGAACTTTTTTGCGTTCTGCCAAACACACATATTTGCTTTCTCCCAAGACAGCTTAATAGCCTATGCCTAAATATCTTTGCATTCAAAAGTATAAGACTAAGCATAGAAAATATTAGGCAAAAAGAAACTTTGGGGTTTTTTTAGAACACAAGGAACATAGGAAACTAAGTGCTAGCAGGAAGGTCCTCCTCCAGCTTGTAAAACCACGTTAGTTTCAGTTTATATTGGCTACTCTACCAACAGTAATCATATCATTAATTACATTAATTCTAATGCTTAGAGTAGCTGGTGTAATAAGACAACAGCACTTTCTACCTCCTTATTAGGTACTTTGGTGAACAGCTTAGACCTCAGGCAGCACCTGTTAAAATGTGAAGCATTCTGTTAACGTATCAGGTAATTAACATGCTCTGTCTTTATAAGAGCACCAAGGCATATTTTAGCTAATACTAATCTTAAAAATCCATTCTAATACACAAGGTTCCTCAAGGACTTTACCCTAAACCCATGAAGAAGAACCAGTAAAAAGAAACAGGAGCATCAAAACCACCCTCTGGCTCAGAAATCAAATTCCACTCACCCGGACTCTGAAAGACCCCTGCAAGAAGATGTTGCAAAAAAGAGTTCAAAGACCTCTAAGTAAGCCAACTTAAGGTTAATTTGCTGCTGCTCAAGCCTCCTCCTGATCAAAAATAATTAAAGGTGGGCTTCAAGCATGAGGTTTAATAACATTTCCGCACAATTTAGTTAGCATTAACAAGGATAATGGGATATTCATCATATCAACAGACCTGTCAAATTGTGTTGAAATCCTATTAATTCCTGGCCTCAGTTTCTCCCTCTAGCCATAATTTATAGTGCATGAATACATGCTTTATATGCAAAAGACTGACTGATTTCAAAAGGAGAGAGCCTTCCTTGAATTTTCTCTTTTCTAAGATCCAATATATTCTCTCATCACCTAAACCTGTATTTTCTTTCCTTGTTAATCCCTCTAACTAACTGCTCCCTTCATCTCATCTGCTTTTTGTATATTTGTAATTAAGTAATTACTAATATTCTTCATTCCTTTGCTTATGGAGACATTTTCATGACTTGATAATTCAATACTTGTCAATTATTTTTAGCTGTCAACAACTGCCTCATATAGTATTTAGATGCTCAGTCATCTATTTTTAAAATACAGCACTAAATGCTGTTTCTTATCTCTTTTTCTTTCACAGCATAACTGTAACTTTCAAAGGAGGCAAGATATTGGATGTGCTATTCATTATCAGCTGATAATTACAGGCTAATTGCATTCTTTGAATGACTAGTTTCTTTATAATGACATATAGGAAAATATTGATTGCAATTTTCCTCAGCATGCAGGAACAACAATATGAAAAAGTTGTGAATGCCATCACCTAGTTATGGCACACAACAAAAAGAAAAACTCAGTATTGATACCAGTTCGCTACACACATCTGACTAATCTTTTCTAATCCTTTTTCAGTTTAATTTTCTAGCTAAGGGGCTCTGAGACATCAAAATTGTGGCAATTTCTATGAAAAAAATAACTATTTTATGCTGATTCTACATTTTATACAATACCAAAAAATAACAACAACAACAATTTCTCTGAAGAGTAAACATCTGATAGGAGCATGAAAATGTAGTGAGACTGTGTTAAAACCGCAGACTCCCAGAGCAATAGTTCTGCTTCTCAGTGAGGAAAGGTGAACAATATAGATATTGCTGCAACTTGCCATCACATTGACTAATCCTGAAACATTTGTCACTTTTCCCATGTCATGAATACAGTTTGAAAACCCTTTACCAGGCAGTGCCAACGAACAGGTTTTTAGCCCAAATCTATTTTCAACATAAACTCTGGAGGAACCATAAACATATCATGAAGTTATATTCCTGCTTCAGGTGCAGATTCTGGTTGTACCTACCGTGTGTTACAGAGCTGTCACTAGATGTTCTGCATTAGCTTTTTGGTGCAAGTCAGGACTGCTCACTGGAGTGGATCAGTCAGGGCCACTTCTCACCCTTGAGCTCCCATCATGGACAAGTGCAAAGCCTGCAGAATGGACCCCCTTTTGACCAAAACAAAGACAGAAAGATATTCTTTCATGCACATGGAATGTACTCCAACTGCTGATGGGCCACAGGCTTAGTCTAAAGCTAGCCTGAGTCAAATGACTGAAAACAATTCTACATGAATATCAGGTTGTCAGCCAAATAAGAGTTTTACCATGCAGCACCACCTGCTAATATAGACATCCCCTAACCATCTCCTTAGACAAAGACTCTAGCTGTGTATCTAGTATTAAAAAAAATTAATAAAGCTTTTTAGAATTTTAAGTGTTTACTTTCAATTGCTCCCAAAATGAGAAGTGACACAAGAAAAGCAACAATGTTATTTGTTCTGTATTGTTTACAGCATTAATATTGATCACAAAGTGACAATTTAGCTCTTATATTGCAGTGTTCCCAGCAGATATATTAATAAAAGGTTTCCATCTTAAAAGATAGACAAACTTCAAGTTGCCTTTTGATCTGATTCAAATGGGAAACATATATTCACTTGCTACCTTCAACAAAGATCTCAAAAGTATCTTTAAGTGCAAAAAGAACGTGATTGCAAATTGAAATGAATGAACATATTTCCTTTTTAGAGAAAAAATCATAGTTAATCCTCCATACATTTTCTCATTATATTTTTTGTGTGTGCATCTGTGGTTCTGTCCTGTCCACATTGCAAGCAGGTTATTTCAAAGAAAGACTTAGTGAGTTCAGGGAGTGAAAATATACGGAATCTGATAGGACTGCAGCCTAAAAAGTCCCTTATTATTCTCCAGATACCTAACATACACACTGAATAAAAGTAGAGAAAACATGACCTTACATGAGGAAGTCTTTTGGGTCACTGCAACCCACCAAGAGGAAAAGGAAGAAGTAAAGAGTTGGGCTCAGTTGGGCTAATAATAGCAATATGTGATTATTAGGATAGTTTGCTACAGACATAAATCATTATTCATTGCTTGATGGCTGCCCTGTGTTTGGAGGATTTTGTTAACAAGGGACACTATTGTCCCACTCTTATACTTCAAATCACAGAGGATTTAAAAGATGTCTTTTTAGGACCCTGTAAGAGTCCTAGCAGATTGATTTCTGTAATTTCTGTGATCAAAAAAATAGCCTGAAAATTATGACAAATGGAGCTTTCTAGGCTAAATACCTCACTGATCTCTCCTGCTTTTGTATATGTTGCCTTTGATCCCTGTCAATGCAGACTTGATCATCTGAGACAGAGAAGGAAAGTAATATATTTAACAACATCCCTGAAGGGGTAAAGAAAGCAACTGTGTCCTTCTTTTTAATTGTCTTTTTATTGTAAACTATCCTTTTGAAATGATTCATTCATAAAACAACAATCCAGACCAGGTTGCTGGTTTAATGCAGAATACATTTAGAGTGCAGTGTTTTCTGAACTTAGCTATAAAATCTATACATTTAAATAGCCCTAAGTAAAGATAGTGAAGGTGACCAGGTTCATTAGTTTTTCTGTTCCTGTAACAAAGTGAAATTTCAAAATATAGTCTCTGCTTTACTTTTAGCTAATATTTGCTTATCAGAGGAAATGTCACTTTTTATATTTTATCCCCTGCTTTTCAGTTATAATTATCTGGGCTCTAAGTCTTGTGCATCAAATTATGGTAATGAAAATATATTCAACTAGAAAACCCTTAACAAATTATGGACACAGATAGCATTAGCATCAACACTTTAAATATTACTTACACATATCTTGTCATGTGGGCCCCGTGTAACTTTGTAATATTTCAATGATATTAAATAAAGAATAAATGAAGACTCTCAAAGGAAAGTGTTAATTGTACATAACTAGATGGAGCAGTGTGGAACACTTGAAGTTTTTAACAGTCCTCTGCAAAGGTATGTTTCTCCATTATTCATGCCAAACTGTGTCTGTTGGATAAATAAATTGATGGAAGTTGCTTCTGGTACCAGCAGCTGGTGTTCATAAACTAATTCCCCACAAACGTTTTTGGTTGCCCATACATACAAAATTATTTAAAATGTGAGTGAATGGGAAAGCTAATTTAATTATGAAAAAAAATTTATTTTAAAAGTTTCTGGTTTTAAGCACAGACTTAAGTTATAGCGTTCACTGTGCAAAATAAAATCAATCCAGCTACGCAAAAAAGCAGGAGAAGAAAAAAAATCCTCCCCGTCAGTCCTTTAGTTCTTTATATTTTTGTCACTGCACATACAAGTGTGTGCCAATGGCAGTCCTGTATTTTCACAATATAAAAAGAACTATCTGAAATTGAGTATCAAAAGAAGAGGTGCTGAAACAAAATGGAAAATCAAATGGTGACTATTCACTATTACTGGAAAATCTTAAATTAAGCATTCTGAAGGAACTTAAGAATGAAACAAATGAGCTACTGGCAAGAATATATAATGTCTCAGAGTGAACTTCTCTGCTGTCTGGAATTCAGGAAAAGTTTTTCCCAGCTTTAATATAATGCAACTGTTATGTTTGGCATTTGCTATTCCCATAACCTAGCTTCAATTCCAGAGTGAAAACCATGTGAAATCACAGTAAAACATACACTTAAGAAATTCATTGAGAGGTAAAAATTAAATATACAACTACAGTGGCTTCTATAAGGAATAAGAAAGTCTTGTGCTTCACTTTTTTTAAAGACTTTTTAAGTGTGACAACAGCATAGAAGATGAAGGAGAAACAGTTATATTATTTTAGTAGGATGTTCTAAAACCTTGTGACAAATTTTCTCAAGGAAATCAAGCTGTAAAGTATTGAAACTATCTAAGAAAAAACTACATTTTTACAAACAAATGATAGGCTTTCAAGATGAAAACTTCTACTGGTGTCCTCTGAGAGAGCTGAACTGTCTTGCCTTGTATTTATAAATAACTGTAAAATGTTTTTATAATGAAATTACTCAATTTTCAGATTTAGGTCTGTTCTGCAGTCTTTAAATTATCTTTCAATGGAATTAATTTATTCTTCAACTGTAACACAGAACTTACTTGAATTAGCAGAATATTTCCCCATCTTCCTTTTCCTTCCTATTGCCACCATTGACTCATCTCCTCACATGCATTAGTCAAAGACATGTCAAACTCCTGCCATGTACCAAGCACATTTCCATTATATTGCTCTGTTGCTTGATTCAGTGTAATCTAGCATGAGACTAAGGCACAATACCTTATGAATTCAATGCAAAACCCTGTCAGATGTCTAGGTAAGTGCTCAGATGCTGTGAGAAATCTCATGCATACTATAACTCAATTCCAAGAGTTTTTACATGCAAGTCCATATTTACATTTATCGGACATAAAAAATTCAGCTATAACTAGGCAGTGGCTGTCTGTTCCCTTCTCTGACGTTCTTCACTACTTTCTATGCTTACTGGTTGTTCACTTGTTAAATACAGTCTTGATTTAAACTTGATCCTGCAGATCCATCTTCAAGATAGAACTCCATTAATTTTTATGTGTCTCTGCTTAGGCAGAGGTCTAGTGTCAGTGATAAAGTTTCTTTAGTAAACTCTCCATAGAATTCTGTCTCTTATAACAAATCTATAATGTAACAAGAACGTAGAAGTTATTTTAGCATAAATATCATGTGAATCAAGAAAAACATACGCTTTGATTGTAATCTAAAAAATGGTTTATATCAGTCACTTTCTATATTTATTCACATTTCTGTATATGATCTTCCCCATTGACTATTTTGTTGTGAAGCTGAAAGTACAATATGTGTCAACTTTGGCAAAGGACTAGCACTAGATTAACATTTCTGCTCCTGGATCCAAATAGTACTTCAACTGATACACAAAGAATTTCTCTGAAATAGTCAGAGCACTGTTAGGAATGCATATGATATGAACTGCTTTACAAAAACTGCTATAATATGCTTTCCAGACCGAGGAAGCAATTTGTTTTGCTTAGTGGGCATCTGAACTCCAAGCTCAGAATTTATCAAAACCCACATTCAATGGAAATAAACATGCTTTGGAGTGACTGTGTGAACTATTCTGCCAGTACAAATAGCTTTCTGGCATCCCCTCAAGGCAAAGAATTGGGCCAAAGACATTAACTGTACTCTGTGATACAGAGTACAAGATAGGATGAAACTTGACTTATGGTGAAAGCACCACTTTGCTTTGCCCTTCATGCTTTTCTCTTTTTGATGTGACTTTTCCTGTTTTATTTTCACTTCTTTCTTACATTTCATAAATAAAAGGTTCAAGTGCTCGTATTTCTTAACATGTTTTTTAGAGAGGTAACTACGGCAAAAGTAAAGGTTGTATCCAACACTAGATCCAAAAAAATAGGCTCATCATCTACTTTCCATTTAGGCATTTGTCCCAATTTGTTACTTCAAATCTGTTAATTGACATTTTCACAGCCACAGAAAGGCTGAGTGCTGCAGTTTGTACCAGATGTATGCATATATATTGCAGGAGAATAGCCCACAAAGAGAGCATTCAGTACCCTAATCACCATGCTCAGTATCCCCACCCATTTGTCTCTTTAATACTTAGAGTAGCTGAATCAAGGAGAAATAGATTTACCTGTACTCCCTCCAACTCTTTGAAACACCCTGTAAAGGAACCCTTGGTGTAGTCTCTGGCAAGGTCAGACATCTCCATTGAAACTCTTACTCAGAATGAGACTGAAAATCTTCTCCCACTTCTTTTTCTCTAATTCCTTGCATGTTTCCTTTGTGTGAATTTCCTGCTTATCTCCAGAAAATAGAACAAATTTGTGAATTTTAAGCAAAGCTCTGTGAGCTATTGCCTTCCCAGCCAGCACAATCCAAATGTCTGCTGGATCTCCTAGGAGCTGCTTTTGTTCTTGCCCCAACATGCCTGTAAGCAAAAGCACACACTCCGGGTTTTCTCCAGAATGCAGTCAGCAGGTTTCTAGGCTGAAAGCTTGGTCCTAAAAGCCATGAAAACCTTGCGATACAGACACAGTCTACAATGCTAAGCCTCATCAAACATAAACATCCAACTCCCATCACCCTCTTATTTAAGCTTCTCACTTCTGTACTATCTTTTTTCTTTTCCCTGTAACTTAGCAGCAACTTAAAAGGCATCCTCTACTTTGCCAGAGCGCTGTTTAACTCTTACACTTAGGAAATTGTAGTAGCTGAACTGTCAGGAAATTTAAACCAGAAAAAAAATACCCTGAAGCCAGAAGGAATCTGTCAGTTTTCAGCTGCAGAGGAAGTAGCTTTTGCTCCCTAGTCCCTCCATTATCAATGAGAATACAGGGCAAGGTAATTATGTATTTTGTGCCTAATGGCTCAGTGCTATTTATAACAAGGATTTCCAGAAATAAAAGGAATCTCTCTTCCATAACTCTGGGGAGCTCTGCTCAGTATTTAACTGGGATAGCCTACTTCATTTTCAGCCTCTGGCCTAATCTTAAGTATTTTGCTAATCCTTCTTAATTTAAATTTAATTCAGTCTAACAAAAGAAATGACATTATTTTAGCTCCATGGTATTCTGCTTTTCTTTTTGTATTTTACTTTTCACACATCTTAAAGAACCCTGCTCTGAAATGATACTTCAGATGCTAGAAACAATTCACAGACAAACTCAGAGTTGGCTGGAATGTGGGTTACACAGAACTTTTCTGCATGATCTGGCATAAATGGAAAATAAAATGTCACAAATGCAGTAGTATTTCAGATTACTTAGACTCTTTATCTGTGGGTGGTGAAGACTCTGGTCTGTTCTCTCAGAAACAGTGGATTAGCACTTTCCTTGGACAGACAGGGATGTTTGTATGAAACACTTAATGGATACAAAATCCCTCTTTTCAGTTCATTTAATGTTACTGCACACAACAGCAACAGGTTGAGGACAAGCAACAGGGATAACAGGTAAGTAAGATGAGATTGGGTACTTGTTTGTAAAGCAAGGACAAAACTGTGGATATTTGAGGCATTTGAGGCGGGCCATATGTGCACTACAGAGAGTGTAAAAGTAAAATACAGACAGACAAAAGAAATGGTGCATTGAAAAACAAGTGGACCTGGGGTGGAGTGAGTATCCCAACTCGCATATTTTGCTGCCACCCTGTAAATCCTCTCTGAGGCAACAGATGAAAACAGCTGGGGGTTTCCATTCCCTGACAATGAATTCTTCGCCCCCTGCTCATAAAGGATGGCATCCTACTGGCATAGGAGATGTAATTTTTGCCAACAGAGGTAAATTGGTCCCTGCAGCTTGCCCTTTATGTGCTATATAAGATTTACTTAGGTTTTATCAACTATAGTAAAGTTATTACAACTTGATAATGTTCACTGCCTAGAACAGAATGCTTCACAGCAGTGAAGCTGTTGAAACACAGATCGACAATCATTTCATGTTTTCAGCTTTACATTACCACTAATATTTCGACCAGAGAGACTATTTCTCTAAAATTTAGGAAAGGATTGAAGAATTTAGCAATCTGATTACAATGGTGTGTGAAGCAACAACAAAATGAGTGCTTTCTCCTGTGACTTCTAGGCTACAGGTGGCATTGTACCTTTCAAAAGACAACCAGGAATTTGTATTTTTCACAAAGCTCATTTCTGTTCCAACCTGTACCACCCCAACTCCACAGTTTTAATTGGATTTCCATCTGCAGAATATAGACTCCTCTTCTTACCCTGCCAAGCTTGGACTACCAACAACCTCCTTCATTAATGTCAGCTGCTATTCAGGGTTACAGATGACATTGATTAATCGTCCAATTAGTTTAACTATAAGGAGGAGAAGAACTATAAAGCAACAAATGTATCAGGAATGTTTAACATACAGAAGACATGTAGTAAAATAAGAATATAAAGAGTTTTGCAAGTCAGTAAAAGCAGAGGGGGTGTAATTTTTTTCACTTTTTCTTTTTTTTGTCACTCAGAAAGTACAAAAGAAGTCACCACAGACCTCTGCAGCCACTTCAGAAAAGTTTTGGGAAAATGTTTAAAGCATTGTTCAGTTGTGAAAAATCTCAGCACAACTACAAAAAGTACATACTTTAAAATTATTTTTGCGTAAAAAGCTATCATGGACATGCCTAATTTTTGTGCCTTATGTATAATTTTTCTTTACATTTCAGAAATTTTTGTGTTCTTTCAAGGATTCTGATGTTCCTTTAGGAACACTGCAGGAAATAAAGAATCTGTGATTTTCTCTATTTTGTTGATAATTACAAACAGGAGATAGTCACAGCACAGAGACTTGTTTGTGTCTTGCACTAGATTTTTTTAAAGTTTGATGGAAAAAGCAAAGCTATTATCCATGGTAAGAAAATGCCACCTAAGACAAATCTAAAATTCTTCCAATTAACTCAAGTAATTAGAAACTGGAAAATCTCCAGTGAGCTTCTCATACTCAATCTAAACTGAAAAATAAGCACATAACCCAGTGGTGCTCAAAAAGATGTGAAGAAACAGAACCGACAGTGCCCACTGACAACGAAACCATACAGATGTGTTCCTGGCACTATCTGCTCGAGTAGAAAAGAGAGCTCTACACGTCCCCATATGGCACAGCAATAACTGCAGTACCATATGTTTACACTGCTAAACACTCAACACACCAGGTTTTTAAAGCAACACACTGCGCACATCATTGGGGTTCAGCCTAGTGTAACTTATGCAGATCATGCTGCTCAGTAGTGAATACAGAATGAGCAGTGCCACATACAAGAGCTTGTATGGTACTTCTTGTAGCTTCAGTGAACAGGGATGTGAAAAAGCTATGACAGGACCCCTCAGCCTCACTGCAACTCGAGGTCACCTCAGCAGGCGATTTCACAGTGCTTACACTCACATCACAAAAAATACAAAAAACACATTGCCACCTGAAATTCAGCTGAGAAGTAGCTGCAAATCTGTACATCTGGCTTACTTCCTGAGTCAAAACCAAAGCCCTAAACAAGTAAGGCATCTCACCATAGAGGCAGTTTCCACTGTAACAACTTCCCACAGAGGCATCCTACTTGTACTGCCTTTGAATTGCCCTTTGGTGATGATCCCTTGATCACTCTGAAGCTGACAGCAGAGCTGAGTCAGGGGCTCAGTGACTTCAGCCACATTGGCTCAAAATCTGCAAGTCATATTTCCACTGTCATTTGGGCTGTGTAGAATCCAGAATGCTCAGCACTTCCAAGGATACGTTATAAATTTTAGACTGCTCACCTGCCTAGCTGTTAACTACACATGTATAGATTAAAAAAAAAAAAAGAGAAGCTGCATTTAGAATCACTGCAGACCCTATGAAAAATTATTTCATAGGAAGAGTCTGAAATTGTTTGAATGTAGTAAGCTTGCCTTTCAATGAGTAAACTGGCCAGTGAATTAATCAGAGGGAGAATTGCCTGTCTTTCAAATGTATTGCCCATTTATGTCAAAGCTATGAATACCATAAGTAGAATGATTTATAGTATATACAGAGGTAAAATATAAAATCAAATCCAGAAGAAAAATGAGGAAATTCACTGCAATTTACACTATCTTGTGTTGGCTTTATATAGCCTTTTTATTCTCTGATATAAAAATCAAAAGTATATTCTAACACGTATTTGAATCGCTAGTATATTTGTTTATTCAATTTCTGCATTCTCACCCAAAACGCTCATATGTAATTGTTTTACTTTAAAGGTTGTTTAAAGTATCATCTGATTCTTTTCAGAAGCAGAGAGATAATTCTGTTAGGTTCAAATTAACCGTGACAAGATAATACTTGATAAAACTTACAGTAATTCCCCTTGAAAAAAATTATACAAAGATGATAAGTTTTTCTTGCAAAGATCTGTGAGCATTTTATATTAAATGCCCCATAATCTAAACATTTGATAGGAACAGTTTTCTCAAAAATCTTGAATGCAGTCTAAGACATTTGTTGACTATCTAGATTTTCAATTAGAAAATAAGTATCCAGAAATAGGATCCAAGAAATTTAACATGTGTAGCTAGTGATTCAAGAGAATACACACTTGAACACACTAGAAATTCTGTCTTTAAGTTACCTTATTCTGGGCTGAAAGAAGAGTCTTTTTTGAATGCTTCTTCAGTAAGTGAGGTAATCTGCTTTTCTTCATAAGGATCTCGGAAGAGCACACTCTTTTCCTTTAAAATGTGGGTGCTAGAAGTTGACATGATACTAGCCCTTCCACCTCTATATACTAACCTATTTAATACACTATACTCCCACCTTAGCTAGCAAAGGATGAAGAATCATAGAATCACAGAATATGCTGAGTTGGAAGGGTCCCACAAGGATCACCAAGTCCAACCCTTAACCCTGCACAAAACCATCCCCAAGAATCACACCATGTGCCTGAGAGTATCATCTGAATGCTTCTTGAACTCTGTCAGGCTTGGTGCTGTCACCACTTCCTGGGGACCCTCTTCCAGTGCCCAACCACCCTCTGGGTGAAGAACCTCCTTCTAATATCCAACCTAAACCTCCTCTGACACAACTTCAGGCCATTCCCTCAGGTCCTGTCACTGGTCACCACTGATCAGTGACTTTTTCCCCTCACAAGGAAGTTGTAACTGCAATGAGGTCTCCCCTCAGTCTTCTCCAGGCTGAACAGACCAAGTGACCTCAGCCACTCCTCATACGGCTTCCCCTCAAGGCCCTTCACCATCTTTGTTGCCCCCCTTTGGACACTCTCTAATGGCTTAATATTTTTATTATATTGCAGTGCCCAAAACTGCACACAATATTCAAGGTGAGGCTGCACCAGTGCAGAGCAGAGCAGGACAATCCTCTCCCTCGAACGGCTGGCGATGCTTTGCCTGATGCCCCCAGGACATGGTTGGCCCTCCTGGCTGCCAGGGCACTGCTGACTCATATTCAACTTGTTGTTGACCAGGACTTCCAGGTCCCTTTCCATGGCACTGCTTTCCATCATCTCATGCCCCAGTCTGGGGAACGAACATCCACAGTGACCCCATCCCAGGTGCAGAATCCGGCACTTTCCCTTGTGACTTCATATGCTTGGTGATTGCCCAGTCCTCTAATTTGTTGAAATCTCTGGGCAAGGCCTTCAAGAGAGTCGACAACTCCTCTCAGTTTTGTGTCATCTGTAAACTTGCTTAGTATCCCTTCCAGTCCTGCATTCAAGTCATTTATGAAGATGTTGAAGAGAACAGGGCCCAAGATGGAGCCCTGTGGAATCCGACTAGTGACAGGTCAGCAGTCTGATGTTACCCCATTCACTACTACCCTCTGTGTTCCACCCGTGAGCCAATTGCTTACCCACCACACGACGTGTTTATCCAGCTGTGTGCTGGACATTTTGTCCAGAAGGATCATGTTAGAGACAGTATTGAAAGCTTTACTGAAATCCAAAAAGATTACATCACCCGGCTTCCCTTGATCAACTAGGTGGGTTACCTTGTCATAAAAGGAAATCAGGTTTGATAAGCAGGACTTTCTGTCATGAAGTTGAGCTGACTGTGACCAATGACAGCATTGTCTTTCAGGTGTTTTCCAACACCTCCCAGCATAATCATCTTCATAACTGTACCAGGCACTGAACTGAGACTGACAGGCCTGTGGTTTCCAGGATTCTTCTTCTTGTCCTTCTTGGGACAACATTCGCTAGATTCCAGTCAGCTGGGACCTCTCTGGATTCCAAGACAACTCAAAAATCATCGAGAGAGGTTTTGCAATGACATCAGCCAGCTCTTTGAGGATTCTGGGATGAATCCCTTCAGGCCCCATAGATTTCTGGGGATCCAGCTGGAGCAGCAGCTCCCGCACAATTTCGGGGTCAGCTGGGATTTGATCATTCTCACAATCATAGCCCTCCAGCTCAGGGCACTTTGACCCCCTTGGTCCATCATCCATGTTGAAGACAGAGGCAAAGAAAGTATTACACATCTCTGTCTTGTCTCTGTCCCTGTTTGTGAGGTGACCATCCTCATCCTGTTATTCCTATACTGCGTATTGTCATTAATATATCTGAAAAAAGTCTTTCTGTTGTTCCCCACATTTCTGGTCTGCTTCAACTCCAGTTGAGTTTTTACCACACAAATTTTCTCCCTACAGCAGCAAGCAGCATCTCTGAAATCTTTCCCATGTCACTTGACCTTGCTTCCACTGGGCATACACCTTCCTTTTTTGCCTTATTTCCAAGAGAAGATCCCTGCTCAGCCAAGCCGGCCTTCTGCCTCGCCTGATTGATTTCTGACATTTGGGAATTGCCTGCTCCTGTGCCCTTAGGAGGTGATGTTTAAAAAGTGACCAACACTGATGGAATCCAACGCCTGTAAAAGCCTTTTACCAGGGGACCTTACTTAGTAGTTCCCTGAGCAGCCTGAAGTCTGCTCTCCTCATTTCCAGAGCTGAAGTTTTGCTGACACTTTTTCTTCCTGTCAACAGAGATTTTAAAATCAATCACTCCGTGGCCAAGATGGCCACCAATCTCCACTTCAGTCATGAGATCTGTTGACAAGCAGCAGATCAAGGAGAGCATCTTTCTGAGTCAGATCCCTTAGGACCTTGAATGGTAAGATACGCAGGTATCCCCAGAAATGCCAAGGCAGTGGAAAGAATTAAAAAAAAGTTTATTTAGAAGGCCAGAGCACAAAAAACCTAACAGTGCAGTTTGTGCACCGGGCCTCAGGGAGGGAAAGGTGAGTTCCCACCTCTCAGGGTCCCTTTTATCTTCTCTGCTTCTCCCCTGCCTTCCCAAGGCCTCTGTGTATGTCTGTTGGGGCTATCTCTCTCCTCTCACATATCAGAGAGGCTGAGAACTTCTCTTGCTATGGGGGGGGCAGGTGGGACAGGGAAGAAGAAAGCATTGAAACTGCCTTTGAGAAAGAGTTACCATTTAGGCAAGAAGCCTTCCTAGCAAAAATCGAGTCCCTGAGTTCCGTTATAAATTCTTCCTAGATTGTATCTATCCATACAGACCTATTCCATGAAATTGTCATCCAGGTTTCTTAGGAATCTTCTGGCCCAGGTTGAACAAGCTGTGTGATGCTCCCAGTTAATTGCTGGTAAGTTGAAGTCTCCCATAAGGACAAGGAGGTCCCTTAATTTCTGAAAGAAATATTCATCAATGCCATCATCCTGGCCAGAAGGTCTATAGCGGACTCCATGTTACTTGTTTGCCCCTTGATTCTTACCCAGAGTCTCTCAACTGTGCCATTTCCAGCTGTGAGCTCCATACATTCTAACCCTTCTGTTACATACAGTGCCACCTCTTCTGCCCTGCCTATCCCTCCTGGAGAGCCTGTAACCATCCAACAGGGCACTCCAGTCACAGGTCTCATCCCACCAGGTTTCACTTTTTCCAGTGATGTCACATCTCTGGGACTGGGCCAAAGCTCCGAGCTGTTCTTGTTTGTTCCTCATGTTGCACCCATTAGTGTAGAAACATTTCAGGTGTGCTACACTATAGCCAATACCTTGTGAAGCAGATTGAGGGATCCCATTAGTGCTGGTTTCCTCAAGTTTTGGCACACCAACCCATCGCTCATCACTGGCAAGTCCAGTTTTATCCCTTTCCCCCTTCCAAGCTAGTTTAAAGCTCTATCAATAAGCCCCACTAGCTCCTGCGCTAGAACTCTTTTACCCCCTGAGACAGGTGCATCCCGTCAGGTTTCAGTAGACCAGGTGTTGAGTAGATTATCCCATGCTCAAAAAACCCAAAAGTTTTCCTATTACACCAACCTCAGAGGCACTTGTTGACCTGACAGATCTGCCTATTCCTATCAATATTATTTCTTGTTACTGGAAGGATTGAGGAAATCGCTAGCTGCACTCCTTATCCCTCTACCAATTGTCCCAGGGCCCTGAAGTCTCGACTGCCTTCGGACTTCTCTTTGCTATTTCGTTGCTGCCAGCTTGAGCAACCAATAGCAGACAGTAATCAGTGAACCTTACTAGACTGGAAAGTTTTCCAGTAATGTCCCTTACCTGAGCTCCTGGGAGACAGCAGACTTCCCCTACGAGTTGGGTCTGGCCTGCATATCAGCATCTCCATTCCCCTTAGATAAAATTACTCTTCTTTTCCTCTTAACAGAGGAGGTCTTGATGAGGGATACAAGTGGTATTGTTTTAGGAGGATCCACTGTCCCAGAAGAACCTTCACCCACCCTGTCAGTTGTCTGGACTTCTAGTTCCAGAGCCTCATACCTGTTGTAGAAGGCACCGGTCCTACCTGTCAAATTTTGAGAAGGAAGAGGAACCTTCCTCCTGGTACATGCAGCGATGTGCTTCCAGCCTTCATCTTTAACAGACCCTTGATGAACAGTCTTTTGACTAATTACCCTGTAGGGTTCTCTGTCCAACCTGCTTCTCCACTACAGTGGAGGTTTGAGACTCTCAAGAGTCTTGAGGCTGTAGCATCTCTGAAAATAATTGGTTTCTTTCTTGCCTGTTCACTCAAATACTACATAGCCTGCTCACCTCTTCCTGTAGCTCCTTCACCTGGTGACACAGCTCTTCAACCACAGCACACCCTCTGCAAAAGAACTGTCTGCTCCAGCCTTGCAAAGAGGCATCAGGCACTCCTGGCAACCTGTGACCTGGAGAGCTGCATCTGCCATCAGCAGGTCTGTCTGGATGGAGGCCTCTGACACAGCTGGTTCAGTGACTCCCGCAGCTCTAGGGGATTGAGCTCTACAGGCTGTCAACACCATAACTGAGGAAGCTTAAACTAACACGCCAATAAGACTGGGGCTGAAAGGATCTCTTTGCTTTCTTTACCAGCTACTGAGTCTGTTTGCTACCTCTACTGGCTGCTCTCAGATGGTCAGAGAGGAGCCCTTCCTGCTTGCCCTGCCTGTGCAAACTGCCATGTGAACTGTCCTGCCACGATCTCACTGATGTGCCATGCCCCTCTGTTACAGCTCCAGTTCATCATCACTCACGCTCCCTGGAACAGTTTTAAAGTCCTATGGTCACTCCTGGCACCGCCCCCTCCTTGCCTGATTGGCTGCCGAGTCCTCAGGAGTCCATGTCACGGGAACCCCTGCACAGCCCAAAGTCACCCTGGAACCCTCTTTGAAAACAAGCCACACATATTGATAAAAGAAGTATAGACAAGGGGTTTCTGCATGGCAATATCCTTGTTTCAGAAGATCTTTTATTAAGTAAGGTTTTAGGGAAACCACAGCAGTATTTCTCTGTTTTAAGCTGTATATTTAGTGCTGTGCTCTGCAGTCAAACAAAATATGAGAGAAACTCACTTGTCAGGGGAAGTAACCTTGAGTACCCTTTCTGGAATTTATATACTGTGCTTTGATCTTAAATATAAGGGAAAATTACTGACTATAGTGTTCTAGCACCCAAAGACAACTTCCTAAATATTATGAGAACTATATAATTTGACATCCCTACCAAATACACCTTGGAAAAAAAGAACACATCATTTAAAGCAGAAACAGTCCCGTACCATGTGTAAATCCTTTCTGCCCATTCCCATATGCTCTTTGGAGACAATGGAGAATTGCCTTAGGAAGGAAAATGAAGCAAAAAATAGCTAGAGCTAATGAGGAAAGAAGATGACAGATGACATAAAGAAAAATTAAATTATTTAAGTGTTAGTATCCAGATCATCTAGTGACTGAGACAATGCTAGCTATTTAAAAACAGTACCAGAGTAATGTAAGCAGTTTCCAATTGTCCATCCAGCATGCTCATGATTATTAAGTTTCCCACAACTTAACAATCAGATCTTTGAAGACGCAATGACATCAAAGTGATTCTGGTTCATCTTCACCTTTCACTGATGGAGATAAAAGCAGAGGCAAACATCCAGAAGGCAGAAGCTTGTAGATTATACTGACAGGGGGAAAAAACCCAAACCTCCCACAGACACAATCATACTACCATTATTTCTTTTTCCTTTTTGAATCTCTGTGTATCCAGAAGTCAAAACTGCCCTCTCTTCCAAATTGGATTTGAGGGGAAAAGACAAAAAATAAAACACCTGTCCATATGACTTATTGTACATCTTAAAACTCTATTCTCTGTATTTCCTGAAACTTTTCTCTGTTTTACTCAGTATTTTTACCAGTGGACCACAAAACATCTTAACATATATAGAAGCCTCCTACTTAAGTTCTCAAATAGCAAGGCCTGAGGGGATATATAGTAAATAGTGACCAGGCAAAATCACTCTAAGTTGAATTGATTGGAAAGAGGTCCAGCTAGCAGTAAGCACCCATAGCTGTGCTGCCATTTAGAGGGACCATAGTGGGCTGAAGAAATGGGCTGAGAGGAACTTCCTCAAGTTCATCAACCAAAAATGCAAAGCCCAGCACCTGGGGAGGAATAACCCCAGGCACCAGCAAAAGCTGATGACTGACCAGTTGGAAAGCAGCTTTGCAGAAAAGGATCTAGGTGTCCTGGTGGGCAAGTTGACGATGAGGCAGCAATGTGCCCTTGTAGAAAAGGCCAACAACCTCCTGGATTGTATTGGGAAGAGTTCCCACCAAGTTGGGAGAGATGATCCTTCCCCTTTATTTGGCACGGGGGAGGCCACATGTGAAGTACTGTGTCCTGTTCTGGGCTCCTCGCTGCAAGAGAGACATGGAAAGAGCCCAGCTAAAGGCCACTAAAATGTTTAAGCAACTGGAACATCTCTCCTATGAGAAAAGGCTGAAAGATTTGGAACTGTTCAGGCTGAAGAGAAGGCAGCTGTAGTGGTTTGAGCCAGGTTTTTCCCCCTGAAACTAGGAAAGTGGTAACCCCCAGGGGGTGGTGACCCTTGGGGTTTGACCCAATCAGTGCTCCTGCAAAATATAAACATATCTCTGGAGACCGGAAAAGAAGCAGTGGTTCTTGTTGTTGAAGAAGAGGTGGCCATGTTGTAGAAGCCACGAGGAAGGGGTTCAGAGCCCCTTGGGGCCTCTGGCCCCCCCCAGCCCCCGGTTGGGGGGCTGCAGGGACTCGGAACAGTGTTTAAACTGGGCTGAGTGCCTGTGGCTAGGAGCTGGGGGAGTTTCTCCCCGGTAGGCAGCAGTGGGAGACGCTGGGAGCAGCGACAGAGCAGCAGCAGAACAGCAGCGTCCAAAGAGCAGTGGCAAAGAGCCAACTGATAAGAGCCGAGGAAGCAGACAGAAAAACTCCTGCAAGGAAAGAGAGAAAAGAGCCAGCAGCAGAGAGCAGGACAAGAGAACCGAGACCACTGCAGAGACAGAGTTTTGGGGGGTAAGAACTGAAAAACCAAACTTCCCCCCAAACTCCTTTGAGACCCCTCCTGGGAGGAGGGATGATGGAAGAGCACTGCTGAGAGAGGAGCAAGAAGCTCATGGCCTCCTAAGAGATAAGCCAGGACGGCCAAAAGAATGTGTGTGGGGGGTGACCTTGGCCCCCCCACTGCTGCCAGGCTTCAGAGAAGCTGGCAGCCATCTTTGAGTCAGAGCATGGGAGCTCTGCACAGGGGCTTGATTTCCCCTGAGGATACCAGACCGTCACAAAGACCCCTGTGCTTCGTGATATGACCGTGGTGGAGCGACCTTGTCTGGGGTTACGCAGCCCATGGAAAGACCCCTGTTTTGAAGACGGAGGGCTGAGAGAGGCTTGGAGGCCTCCCTCGTGTGTGCTGGCAGAGAGCCAGCAACTGCTTCTGCTGCCTGGAAGAGAAGAAGAGAACCTGCTGCCTAGAGAGAGACCTGCTGCTGAGAGACTGGAAGGGGTCTTTTCTTCTTCTTCTCTCCTGGACTTTTATTTGGAGGGAGAAGAGATTTGGCCCACTGTAAATATTATTGTCATGGTAGAGATAGAAATAGAGTTAAGATTATATGTAATGTATTATAGTATAAGTATTTATTTATTTGTACAGTCCTGTAATATATTCCTTTCCCCCCATATTGAGTCTTGTGTTTTTGTCTGGAAAACCCATCTCACATGGGGTTGAGATGTGGGAGGGGGGCTAGGAATCAAGAATTGGATTTTGAGGCTGCTCAAACCATGATATAAATGGTAGCAGAGGATGGTTTCGATCCATCGACCTCTGGGTTATGGGCCCAGCACGCTCCCGCAGCTCAGGGGAATCTTGTTCAACTGATGGGAGTGGGATTAATGGGGCAGTTAGGTCCTTCTCAGTGGTACCCATTGGCAAGAGACAGTAGGCATAAACTGGAACAGGAAAATCCATGAAGTGGACAAAAGAACACCAAACTCCTCTGCATGAAACAAAGCTTCATGAAGTCAAATCGAAACTGAAGTGCGTTCCTATTTCAAATTTAATGAGAAAATGGTACGTTATACATGCAACCAGAGGAAGAAAACACAGTGTTCTTTTCTGGCCAGACTGTTTCTGATGGGCTTCTACTCAGCATGAGGAGAAAACACAGCATTTCAATGTATAGAAGACAGCCCTCTGCCTCTCCTTCCCTCATCACGGATCCACAGAGGAAATTCACTGAGTGTAATTAAAAGATGTAAATTAAAGTAGCATTTATGGTTCATTAAAAATCACTTATATTAACATCTAAGCCTGAATGTAGCCAAATATTCTCTGACTTCCAAGCTGTTTAAAATTTTTCTTATTCTAAACTTCCTTATTTGTAATGTTTTAATGACTTGAGGCAGGATCAAAGAAGAGACATGAGCACTGGCTTTGTACTGTTTCACGTCCAAATCTTGGTGGATCTTGCTTTCCTGTCAGGAGTCTGAGAGATACACATCTACACCAGTTGTCAGAGTTGGTTGCTGCACACATGCCATAAAGCCAAAATATACCATTGTGATGCACTTCTTTCCAGCTCACTCATTTAGCAGCTAGGGTATTTCTATACTATACTGCTGCATGCAGTAAGTGACACTGAAACTTTCTGTCTTTACAGTTCTTCAGAGAACTCTGTGAATTGGAGGTGGTCAGTTACCTTTATAGTTGTTGGCTGACAGTTTCTTTTACTTATTGCTTGTGTTAATGTGGTTGATTAAATATGGGGTCAGTACCTCAAATGCTATAAATCAGCACTGCTGAAATGATCTAGCTTGGGATTTCTGGCCAGCAAAGTCATTCTTTTCTTTGACATATTACATCAATGTAGCCACTGAATTCAGTGAAATTACCATGTATTTATAGCACTGTAAGATGAGAATTTGCTCTATTATTTATTTTAAAAAAATCATTTTGATGGATCCCATATATGATGAAAAGTCAGTTTTCCTGCAGGGAAAAACAAAAATAGAAGACAAATAAAGAGTATTTTTGCATAACACATGCAGCTGAATGCAATGTACTGGTTATTAATTAATTGTATTATTAAGTAATAAAATATTTTAAAGATTGAGAGAGGAGTAAAAATATTGCAAGGATATATTTTCATAAATGTAATCTCTATTTTTTAAACAATTGGGCATGATAATGTGTTTCACACAGTGTTGGCCTTTTTGTCCAGGTGTTAATGACCTCCTTGAATGACCATCTTCAGCTTTTCCAAAAGTAAACATTGTCACAATTGAAGATTATATTCCTCTAATGAGAAACCAACAAGCAGTTTGAGCTACACATTTTGCATTTCTAGCTTGGCAGTGGTCAAGTTTCAATCTGAAAATAGATCAGGAATCATTCCTCATGTATACCTGTGCACCAGACCATACCAGGCAGTGACACCCAGAAGAGAGGGTACAGGCCATCATCCCCATGAGGGGCAATGTGGCTTAGCCTGAAGCAGTCTTCTGAAAAGAACAGAGCAGACAGATGCAGAGAGCCTCAGAGCTAGGCAGCTGATTGTTAGACATGAAGGTGCACCAAACAACATCAGAACTTTGTAGGTGTCAGTTCAAGAGACGATGTTTTCATATACAGCTTTTGTTATGTACCTGCTGCCACTAACACTCATGGAAATGAGGTGCATTGGGACCTCAGAAAATGGTGTATGGATCCTCATCTCTAAAACGGTGAGCCTAAACCTGCCTCCGTAACTCCTTTTACATCATTGTCACTTGTGACACGTGCCAGTTTGCCTTTTCTCTTAGGAAAACTGTCCCTTCCTTGTATGGGTCAAAAATGTCATCAAGAACACTGTCCAAACTTTAACGCTGGTGTTATATAGAAATAACATTTAAGATGGTTGAAAAATTACCTCCTGTTGTGTTATTTTTACCTAACTGATATTCTGCCCAATTTATTCCAGACTAGATTATCTGCTTGATCTTGAACTGAATGTCAGCAAATGATGCTAAGGTTGTGGCCAGGGAAAAGAACTTAAAATAAAAAAAGGCTTTTCGAGAATAAGAATTGGAATACAACTCCAACATATCCACTGAAGCTAAATTC